>NC_133618.1:45275823-45378323 GCF_048593235.1 Sminthopsis crassicaudata | reverse complement strand
AAGAGGAGGAGTAGGAAGAGGAGGAGGAGGAAGAGGAGGAGAAGAGGAGGAGGAGGAGGAGGAGGAAGAGGAGGAAGAATAGGCATAGGAAGAAGGATTCTTAGTTCCTGCTTTAGTTCTATTGGGGCTGTAAGAACCAGAGAAGGTCCATCAATGTCTATGTTAAGCCATAGGATCACCAGAGTCTGTAGTCTCTTCCTTTTGTTTATACATCTGTAATTTTTCAGCAGTAGGTGTGGCTACTGCCCATTAGCCCCAACAAGACTAGGGCCCCCACACTTGCTTATGTTCTATTACACACACACACCCCCATTAACACATTCCCTCAGCTACTTCATCTGGGGCCCACATGCTCTCTGACACATACACACAGAGCAGGTATTGTTTTTACATGGGAAACCAGTGGCAGTCTCAAAACTGGAATAATTTGCCAAGGTCAAAACCTGGAATAATTGAGCAGCCTCAGAATATGTAACTCACCCTTGCAAATGGCCACTTGCCCACTCATCTGGAGTCAGTAACTATTTCTGCTAGATGGGTAATGTAGAACATTGAGTTCATTTAGCTAACTACCCTGAGGGCATAGTGAGCTGATAAAATGCTTATATTTATTTGAAGAAATATTTTCATCTAAAGGATCAACCTATATTCCTACAGAGTCTCTCTCTCTCTCTCTCTCTCTCTCTCTCTCTCTCTCTCTCTCTCTCTCTCTCTCTCTCTCTCTCTCTCTCTTGTGTGGCTTGAACAAAGGTCTCTCCATTCCCAGGCCTCTGTCCACTCTCATACCTCTCTCTGTTAGGATAATGTAATAATATTTTTGCCCTCAAAGAGACTCTTTGTTTTTGTTTTTGTTTTTTCCAAAGGGCTGTCATGATATGAGTTTAATGGCAGCCACAAAACACCAGCAAATTCTAATGTAAGCCTTAGGAGCAACCTAAGGGTCACACCGGCTTAGTCTTTTTAAAGAAGTCTTGTGTGATAATTCAGTACAATAGGAAAAAGAGATCCTGTTTGGCCAAAAGCTCATGCCATTCAGAAAGGATCTGAGACATAGTCTTCGCCCACGTTTGAGATTTGCCCCAACCAAGCAGTACATTACACAGAGACACAGCAGAAGATGTCAATAGTTAGTTTCTAAAGGATGCCAGGAGATATCCCATTTTCCTCTTACTACAACCCTTTCCCTGACCTGGTTGGAAATGCTGTGAAACTCCCATAGCGTTATCCACACATTGGCATATTTCTATCCCTTCCCTCCAATCTCAGTGGTTGCACCAGGAGATAAAAATAGGGGAGGTTAGGGGAAAAACTGGAAACAAGGTTCATTACCGAAGGTTTTTCTCATCCATTTCAATAGATGAAAGCAAAGAAAATAAAGCAAAACCCATCCAAACAGTAAGCAGGTGGCGGCTGCTAATAGAGAAGAAATAAAAACCTTTTAGAAATCAGACTAGACTACAAAAAATACTGACAAAGTGGAATGAAAGTTTTGAACAATTGGTTCAAAAAGAAAGGTGTTTGAAATAAACCCTTAAAAACATTTCAAATGCTGAATAAAAAAAGAGAGAGAGAGAGAGAGAGAGAGAGAGAAGCAGCTTTAGAAATTTGAAGCCAGGATGACTTAATCTAGAGAGAGGACTTTTTTATTCAACTTTTAAAAAAATAACTAATGAGTCCTCTGAGGCTCTAGAGCTTAGCGGACTGAGAACTAGGATGGGGTGTTAACCATTCACTGCTGACCTGACTTCTTTCCTTAGATCCATCATTGACTCTTTGAGTGACCTTGGGCTTTTAACCTCCTTCTGCCTCCATTTCCCCAGCTGGAAATTGAGTTTGCTAATATAATATGTATATCATATCAATCTCCCACATCCCTCAGGGAGAGGAATGAGATAATGGACTAGAGTCATTCTGGGTGCCACCTTGAGAGCTGAAAACCCCATGCTCTGCCACTCTACACCCAGGACCGATCAAGAATTTGCCTACTGGCCTGGCAGGAACCCTGTGCTTTGGGGTCAGGGCATTTCATTGTGTGCTCATATTTTTAGGGGCATTTTGGCCATTTGTCTTGCCAAATGTCTTGAAGAGTTCACAAAAGTGCTAAAAAAGGATTCATGGGAGTCTATAATGAAAGGCTTTGCTTGAATGGATAGGAGGGAGATATGTTGTAGTGGAAGAGAGAGAGAGAGAGAGAGAGAGAGAGAGAGAGAGAGAGAGAGAGAGAGGAGAGAGAGAGAGAGAGAGAGAGAGAGAGAGAGAGAGAAGAGAGAGAGAGAGAAGATGAAGAGAAAGAAGAGAGAGGGGAGAGGGGAGAAGAGAGAGAGAAGAACGGAGGGAGAGAGAGACAGAAAGAGAGATGGGGGAAGACAGAGACAGAGAGGGGAGACAGACAGACAGAGACAGAGACAAATAGAGAAAGAGAAGGAGAAGTAGAAGAGAGGAGAGAAAGAGAGAGACAAAGAGAGGAAGAAGAAAGAAAAGAGAAGAATGAGAATGACACATAGACATAGACACAGGGAGGGGGAGAGAGGAGAGAGAAGGGAGGAGAGTGAGTAGAGAGATAAAATAAGGAAGGGGGAGAAAGGAGAAAAGATGGAGAGAAAAAGTAAGAGAGAGAAGAGAGGGGAGAGTAGCAAAGGGAGGAGAAGAAAGGGGAGGGGAGGGGAGGGGAGGGGAGGAGAGGGAGAGAAGCATGGCAAGAATGGAAATTATCTAGGGAGAGAGAACGTAGACAAGTACAGCAAGAAGCCCAAGAACAGTGCCACAGAGGGAGGCTTGTCTTAGAGAGAAAGTGGCACATCTTCAGGTCACTGGGGACTGAAGCTCAAGTAGACCAGTCACAGAAAAGGAAGAGAGGCTTAAAAAGCGAGAGAAAAGATCAGACAGGAGAACAGATTCGAGAAGGAATAAAGAGAACTTTTGAACACAGTAGTTTCCCTTTCCCATTACAAGAGATGAAATCCCTGTTTGGAAACCACAGAACGGGGCAGAAGAATGACTGGGCTTGGAGTCCAGGACTCAGGATACACTTCTTCTTGCTTCTAGCTCTCTGTGCTACTCTGCGTAGATCTCAGCCTCCCTGAGCCTCAGTTTCCCTGATTGTGAAGTGAGAATTTGAATTATATGACCGCACAGCTTCTTTTCTTACTCCTTATCGCCCAAACTCTACCAAATGGCCTAACATACTGGGATTTTGCACGGCACATTTTAAGGACGTTGCCCTACTCCATCTAAATGAGGTCATTTATTAAAATAAAGAGTTAGCTCAGCATTAAGACTGAATCTGTCCACTCCTTTCACCAGGGGCATGTGGCCGTATGCCATTATGGTGCTTTGAAGTCCTCTGAGGGAAAAATACTGCTAAAGCAAGACACCTGGTTTTGCTGTGGTTGGTTTTTAATTGCATTCTAAAGGCAATAACAGGGTTCCTGAAGAGAGATTCATTATGCTACGAAGGTGGAGTTTTAAGCTGCTGTCTCTTTAGGCTCATTGTAGACGATGGAGTGGAAAGAGCCTTCAGGAGTGCTTAGCCATTGCATGTGCTGACCTCCCAAGATGTTTCTGCATAAACACCCAAATACAAAGCGAGCAAGTCACTCTGTCATTTGGGTATCAAGCAAGCAAGTGGGAGTAGAAGTTTGGAAGGAATGTCGGGCAACAAGTCTGGTGGTGAATCGGCTCCATTCTGAGATATCCCAAGAACTTCAGGAAGATGCTTCCCTTCTCTGTGCCTCAGTTTCCTCATCTGTAAAATGAAACTGTTAAGTTCCTTTCTAGCTCTAAGGGTTAAATGGTCTTTTCTTGTTTATTCTAAATTATTGACATCTTGAGAAGGAAGCATTTTACCAAGCTCAGTACTGCAGAAAGGGGAGTTGTTTTGTTTGTTTTTTTTTTATTTTGGTATTAGTGCTGTTGTTGTCTCACCAATGCCTAATAGAGAACCAAGAGGTCAAGCACATGATAATTTGTGCTTTAAAATTAACATTCATATTAATATTTTATTATATATAATATGTTATAATATATTATAATATGATATAATATTATAATCATTGTTATTGTTTAGAAAATATTCTCTTCTTCTTTGATAGAATTTAGATTAAAAACAGATCTGAGACAAATCCTTTATATTTAATTTTTTAATATTTAATGATACTGCTGTTGCTATTACCTTATTCACATCTACATCTGTAGATAGAAACTCCATTCAAAGAAGTTGCTATTCTTCCATTATTCTTCTCTATTTAATATACTTTGGGATAGCACCCTATGGATGAAACAACTGCTTTTTCTAATCGAATAAAAGTATTCAGAGGTAGAGACATCCTCCACAGGCTCATGGAAATTGATAAAACTACAAGGATGACATGCATCTCATCTGATATTGTTATTCAATCATTTCACTCATATATGACTCTTTGTGATCACTTTTAGGGTTTTCTTGGCAGAGATACTGGACCAGTTTGCCTTTTCCTTCTCCAGCTCATTTTACAGATGAGGAAACTGAGGCAAAAAAGTGTCTTGGTAAGGTCACAGAGCTCATCAGTGTCTGAGACCAGATTTAATTTCAGGTCCTGTTGACTCTAGTGCTGGCACTCTATCTACTACATCACTCTCCTTCCCTCTCATCCAGGAATCACATGATTTTTAGTTTTTCTCTTAGATCTCTACATTTTGATAGCTTTTCAGGGCAGAGAATTTGGAAATCATGAGTATTTGGTAGGGTGATGTATTTAAAACATTTTTCTTTGTATTTTTATGGGTCAGCATGATGTTATGTAAAACATTTTAATCTGTGATAATATTCAACTTGCTGGAGTGTATTGGTTGATTCTTTTTCTTCAGGATGGTTTGAAGTCTGTGTTTTTTTAGTATGGGGGGCAGAGGATGGTTATTATCATCAGTCCATGAATGAAACAAGTTTCTATGGGCAATTCTAGCCACCAGTTCATGTCTTCCTAGATATTCAATAGGTGTTTTAAAGCCTACAATAATGTCATATAACATTTCCTTGAACAATTTACATTGATAACTAAGTCTGGGCTCTTTAAGGATGAGTCTTCCATAATTTCTGGTGGCAATAATATGGTCCTGAATTGCCACTGTTTATTTCTCTGTTTCTACAATGTAGTCAATATTTCTGGTTTACTGTGATCATGTAGATGTCACCCAAGAAGGGGTTGGTGATTCTATTCTTGGATATTTTAATCCGCATCTGAAGGGATTAGTTAAATTCAGCAAATCAAATAAAGTGTCCCCGTTATCAACCTATATGATTTCTCAGTGAAGTGATGTCTGCTTGTTCCCAAAGTATTTCTTGCAGATGTGATCTGTTTATCATCGGTTCTGAGAACAGCTATCAATCTTTTTCTTCAGTTTTGGAGAAAAAGTATTCATCTTTTTATGGCTGCCTTAGAGTGATGGCTCTGTGTTTCTTTAATATTGTATGGGATTTTTGTTAGGATACCGTCTGAATATGTTGTTATCCATTTATATGGCCAAAAATGCACATCAATACTGGTATTGAATAGGTGTTAATTGCCTTAAATGTGTTTTTTCTGGTGAATCATTGATTTCTGGAGACCACTAAGTCTTTCAACACATTTAGTCATACCATTTTTCTTAACATGTCTTGCTTAGAGGATGCCAAGGTGTTTGTAATTATTGCCTTCCTCTTTTAGTTCAATTAAGCTTTACATATTTAATCTTTGTCTTTTTTGTGTATTTTAAGAATTTTATATATGTGGTGTACAAATGACCTTTTGATATCAGGAGAGAAAGAATAAGATTATGAGAGAAGGCGGTATTTATATAGTTTACCTATTATTTATATCCAAGCCACCAAATTCAAGCAGAACTTTTAGAATTCCAGTCTGACAATATTCATCTCCTTTCCAAATTATTTTAAATCTTAAGCCTGTGTTTATTATCCATTTTTATTCTGGACTTGATGTCAAGTAAAGGTTTTCAATAACTTCAGGTTCCCAATTTTGTTTTTATGACTGATTTGTGTTGGTCAGCAATATATTGTTATATGACTTGGAGTTGAGACTACCATTGAACAAAAATTAGTATAAATCCCTTATCGATTATGGTCATATTTGTTTCCAATCTTGTTAGAATATATCTCTGCCATGTAAAGTAAATATGCATGTCTTCAGATTATTCCTTGGGCAACTCAAGGGTTGTCCATTTTAGTAGTCAGTTCCATCGGCATTAAGGATTTCCCACAGATTGAATAATTGTATTCCTGATTTGTTCTGGCACATCATACCTTCTTGGCATACCATTGTAATAAAGAACACAATTCTACTTTTCTCTGGATCAAGTTGATCATTGTGACAATTTTGAATAGGTCTGACCTGCAACCTATATCACCTTATCTACTTTTTGAAACTTGGAAATAGTTGCTTCCCAGGCATAAGGATGCTAATCCAATCAGTTTGATAACTTGAACCCAATTGGCCTGTCTTTGAGGGTTTCTACCAAAATCAAAGACTTCTAGATTTTAGATGCCATTTACTTCCATTCCATTGCCTGCCAAGGGGCAACCACCAAAGCAGTCTTGGGTTATAAGAAATCCCTACTGCATTATCCTGCTTAACTTTCTTCTTTAACTGAAAAAAACCACCTGAATTGAATTTTGAAGGAGGTAGTTTTCTCATCCTAAACTGCCTTACATGAAAACAGAGATAGGAATAAGAGTTAGATTTCCTGTGATTCCATGGGATAGGAAATTCCCACACAAGAAACTTTACTAAGACAACACCTTCTCTGCAAATATAGAATATTGCCTAGGGTATTGAAAGGTTCAGTGAATTACCAAACACAGTCAGTATGAATTAGAGACTGCAATTGAGCCCCCAATCAAACCAGATATTGTATCTGGCTCTTCATCAATCATGGTACCTTATCCACTGTCTCTTTTCATGAGAGACCCGTGAGAAAAACAAACCAGTCAGATTTTGTTTTGTTTTAGCGTTTAAGACAACAAAGGCTTGGGACACTAGATAGTTTTACCAAATTGCATTATAGTATATGCTATTTACGGGACATTCAGTATCTGTTAGATCGGATGTTTGAGGAATGCAGTCAGCAATAAAATTCCTACTTTAAAGGTATAAAAGAGACATCAAGATGTTTAAATGACTTGATTAAGATTATATAATGCATCAGTGGGTAAAGTCAGAAATGGAATCATTTGATCTCAGTTGACCTCTGGTATATTCTCATTTGTTGATGTCAAGATAAGAGGATCCCAGATGAGAAAATCTTCATTATTCTGAACTACTAGTCAGAGCTTACATATTGTTACTATGCTTTGATTCTCCACTTCCTCATCTTTAAAATGGGTATAACTGACTTCATCATCTATCTCACTAGGCTATAAGAAATTAGCTTTGTAAATAGCATAAGTCACCATTATCTCTCATTTTTCCCTTTGCCCTTTTGGCCCTTTCCTTCATGTTCATGTCACCCCTAAAGGACTACTAGTCCAAGGAAAATGGCTACTGTATTCATTTGTTTATATATTTGCTGTTTTGTACACATTTTATTCTGTCATAGAAAAGAACAAGGGACTGAGAACTAGGAAATGTAAGATCAAGTCTTGGTCCTACCTGAGTTGATTGTGTCTCTTGAGCAAGTTATTTCATTTCTTTATTTGCCTTATCTCCAACATGATCATGTTTACAAGATTATTTTAGAGCCTTTCCTATGTCTAAAATTCAGGACCTGAGATTATCGAGCATGGGTGATCAATTTTGTGTTCGGTGGAATCTGCATGGGTTGATGAGGAAGTTGGTGCTGGAACATTATGGGATGAAGCAAATAGAGTGCCCCTTGGCCAATTTAAATACAGAATGATAAGGCAAGGCTATGGGATGCCCAGGGGGTCTTCTTCCCCAATCCATTGGCTCCTGGCTATCCCACATTAAAAACAAACAAACAAACAAACAAATTAAAATAATGACATATTCCAGGCTGAGGTTCTTTTCACATCTCACATGATATAATTCTATGATATGTGTGCTCATTAGCTTTGCAGATGACCCAGAGCTGGGAGAGCCAATCCAGTAACATCTGATCTAAAATGATCTTGACAGTTTAGAACATTAATCTGAATCTTAAAAAAATCTATAGAAGGTCAGGAGTGCAACCTAGAGAGAAAAGTAGACGTAGCTGGTCTGGGCAGCTTCCTAACATGTAGATTCTGGGAGGAGCCAGATAACCAGAGAGAGAAGCCCCCAGTCTGGAGGGTATGTCTCATGTGAGAAGCAGTCCAGGGTGAAGCTTCCAGGGTGAAGAGGTTTCTTTGACTTGACTCTATCCATCTGTGTCAAGCACTGCAGATGAACAATGAGCTGAGGCCAGAACTGAATAGGAGGGAGAAAATTGCCTGGTTTGTGACTGGGAAATTGAAGGGGAGATCTCAGGCTCTTTTATGATACACAAAAACCTCTCTCTTTAATACCAGTATTCTCCTGGTGGGGCCATAAAGCTTGGTTGCAAAGCATGGAACACCAACCATCTCCAAAGGAGTGAAAATTGCAGATTATGTATGATGAAGAGATGCAGGGTCAGCAGGAGTAGGCCGTAGCATATTTCTAATGATAACTTGTGTGCAAGAATGGCATGGAAAATATCATGGAGTAAATTTCTGCTTGGAGAAAGAGACCAGCCGGTTATCTAACTAGAGTGAAAGTGGATATAGGCCCAGAAACTTGGGATGCATCTGCCCACCAAACGTCATTTTAATCTTTATTTAGTTCCAGGAAAATTTGTAACTTGACAGCATAATAAGCAAGCAAACATTTCTTCTGAAAAATGAATAAATAATGTCTTGCATATATATGTATCACTATTTTTCAAATATATGATATATAAAGACACCATTGTGCTTAGTAAAATACAAATTAACGGTGCTAATGAATTCCTAGAATCATTTTTCTTTTCTTTTTCTTTGCCATCATATAGCTTTTTTTTTAAACCAACCAACAGTCAACTACTATTATGTCTGAGACATTTTTTGTTGTCCAAATTAAATCTTTATATTCAAAAAAGTTGGGATCTATTGACCTAGAAGAAAGTTTTCAAGCACTTTAAATAGAGGTTCTTTGGAGCATGTACAAGTATGAACACTTGATTTAAAGGTAGAGGCACTAACTTCACATTGTAGCCCTCTTTCTGCAAATCAGTTTTCTTATTGATTAAATTATGACTATAGGCTCCCCTCTGGCTTTAAATCTATATGATTCTACAGATATCTATGTCAACAAGATTCCTGCTTAATTGAAGTAGTAGCAAAGTATAAAGCTGAGCCCTAGGATTTCCCTCTAGAAGGTCATGGTACCTTTCATCTGCTTCATCCTTATATTCTCACTTTTCTGGCAACATCATGGCCCAGGGTTTAACTCATCGCCTCTCTCCCCATCCCTCCCATCAGATCTTTCTTTTCTTTGCATTTTTTAAAAGGTCCAGAACCTCTTGGAATTCCTTCTTCCTTTAAAGCAGAAGTCAAATTTTTATGAAGCATTTATTTTGTTCCAAGCACCATGCCAAGCTCTGGGAATACAAACATAAGAAGAAAAATAGTCCTTGTCCTCAAGAAGTTTATATTTTAATAGGAAAAACAATCAATAAAAGGAAACTGAAATGAAGTGAAGAAAACCAAAGATGAAAGTTCCCTGTGAGGAGGGAGATGATAGAAAGTACTGTTAATAGTCATGAATGTAAATCAGGGGGAAATGAAGACATGATTGATTTTGACATCTTCACAAGGAGTTCTGGGAGGAATCAGACAATCAAGAGGTAGGATCTTGAGGCTGTCCAGGTGATGTCATAATGCACAGAAAGCTGTACCTAGAGTCAAGAAGCCCTAAATTCACAGTCTTAGACACTTACTAGTGGTGTGACCTTAAGTGACCAAGTTACTTAAGCTGTTTGCCCCATTTTTCTCAACTAGAAAATAGGGGTAATGATAGGAGGAATATTTTTAGGAAAAAATGAGATAATACCTTGTCTGGCATATAGTAATGCTGTAGAAATGCTTATTCCCTCCCCAAGAGTACTTCTAATATGATTTGTCCAGAGCTAAGGTAAGCTTCCAGCGTGCAGAAGTTTATATGCTACAAGGGAAACATGTAATAAGATGAAATCACTAGAGATAAATGAAAAGTCTTACACTTGGGTACCAAAAAAAATCAATTTTACAAGTATAAGTTGGGGAAGGTATGGACAGTCAGCAGTTATTTAAAAAAAAGGATCTAGGGATTTTAGAAGTCCACAAGTTCAATATTAGTCATTGTTATGATGGGACAACCCAAAAAGCTAATATAATCTTGAGCTGTTTAGTTTCCAGGAAAAGCAAATTGATGCTTCTCCATATTCTGAATAGACTCTGGGCTTCCAGGAAGAGAGGGCTCCAAATCAGGAAGAGGAATATGATAGTGAGAAATTAGCCCTACATTAGATTCTCTCCTGAAAAAGACCAGAGTTGAATCCTAGAGACTTTAGGAGAGTGTAGTAGGTCTTCTTTTTGTATATAAAGCTCAAAAAGTTCATTTACTCTTCAGAGATAACAGCAGACTGGCTTTACCCATGAAATATTAGAATTAAACCCTAACCCATATATAGTGAGTTATTAAATTTATAGTTTTATTAAGGTCAAGATGACAGAATACAGAATATATTGGACCATGGTGATTAGTCTATTTATCTCAACTTTATATTTGGGATATTGAGTTCCGTAGAGGGGAAATGTCCCCTTGTCCCCAAAATCACATTGGTAGCAAATTATAAGGGCCAGCAATGATACCCAGGTTGTGCGACTTCCAAGCCATTGTTGTTTCTATTAGACTTTATTGGGTTGTCCAAGACATCTCTATTCCCAATATATTCCCAATACAAGTGGAAACCAACTGTTTTACAAGACCATCATCTCTGGGGACCTGAGCAGGTCTCCACTGCCTCCACAAGCAATTATATCAGAGTAGATTCTCTATTGATCCTGATTTAACCACAAGCCTTGGGATTCCATGCTATCTGAAGTGACAAAGGGGACAGGGGAAATATGGGGAAAGGATTTCTCAGTGTCCATTCATACCAGGCTACAGGCCTTGAATAACCTACTCCAAGGAAAAGCACCCTTGTTGGGGCAGCTAGATGGTACCATGATGCACAGAGGATTGGGTCTGGAGTCAGGAAGAATCATTTTCCTGAGTTCAAATGTAGTGTCAGACACTTAGTTGTATAAAATTAGGCAAGTCACTTAAATTCTTTTGGTCTTAGTTTCCTCAACTACAAAATGTATCTGCATTTTATAATAATTATTATAATGCTATGATAATAGCATTTACATCACAAGGTTATTATGAGAATGAAATGAGATCATTTAGCACAATGTTTAGCACATAGCAAGTGATATTATTATTATTATTATTATTATTATTATTATTATTATTATTATTATAGAACTATGGCTAATCCTATTTTTCACTGTTTTAAAACCATGTAGCCAAACTTAACCAATGTGAAGTAGACAACTGTGTCTTATCTGGTATTTCATTGTAAAAAATCAAGTCAATCTTAAAAATTGAAGGGGAATGTGGTAGTGACATAGTTACTGTTTTTCCTTGTTCTAAATCCCCAAGGGCAACCAAGATTCCTAAATGAGACTGAAAATTGTAAGTTGTGATAACACATCTCGTTATCAGTTTTCCTTTGATGAATTCTTAAGTAAATGTGATTAGTAGCTAAGTGCTACATAATAAATTAGTCTGTGTTGGTTTAAAAAAATTGTAGAAAACCACACACATAGACACACGCAAACCTGCAAATGACAGCTGTGATATAGTGGAGAGAATTCTGGATTATTGGAAATCAGGAGATCTGGGTTTGAGTCTAAGCCTTGATGGTATGATGTCTAAGCCCTTAGTGGTATGATGTTGGGCAAACCACTCCATGCATTTCAGCCTCAGATTGCTTGCATGATGAATTATTCTGTGGTACTCTTTCTGGAGCCCTCTTTTCATTTTTTACTCTTTTATTTAGTGATCTCATCATACCTTATAGATTCAATGATCATCTCTGTGGAGATGACCCCCATATCTATAGATCTAACACATGTCCTTCCAGATATCTTAAAGGCATCTCAAACTCAATCTCACCAAATAGAATTTATCTTTTTCTCCAAACCCATTATTTGTAGATATTATTTACATTATTTGTGCCCCTATTTTCCCAATTAACTTGGATAGCAACATCATTCTCACTCCTCCCATCATCCAATGAAATGACACATCTTGTGTTTTCCATCTCCATGACATCTCCCACATATGACCCTTTTCCTCCATTTTCATGGCTACCATCCTAGTTCAGGCTCTCATCATTTCTTCCCAACCTACTGCAGTGGATTCCATTCCTATTTGGTCTCCTTTCCCCAAATCTCCCTACTTCCATCCTTGTCCATACAGTCATAAAAATTTTTTCTTAAAAGATAAATCTGATCACATCACTCCCTTACTCAATAAACTGCAACAGCTCCTATTGCTTCTAGAATCAAATACAAACTCTTCTGACATTTTTTGTTACTGTATTTCAGTCATTGTTTTAGTTGTATCTGGCCCTTTATGACCCCATGTAGGGATTTTGGGGTAAAAATATTGGAATGTTTTTCCATTTTCTTTTCCATTTTAGATGGGGAAACTGAGGCAAGCAGGGTTTAGTGACGTGCCCAGGGTCACAGAGCTAGGAAGTGTCTGAGGCTGGATTTGAACTAAAGGAGTTGAGTCCTCCTGACTCCAAAACCAGTGTTTTGTACTTTCTAGGGTCACTTAGCTGCCCAATTAAAGGCCTTCAAAACCTGGCTCTTTCTTATTTCTCTAATCTTCTTACAAAGTACTCCTATCAATGATCTCTATAATTCTGCAATCCAGGCTTACTTTCTACCAATTTCTTTCATAATTGGTTACTCATTAACAATAAATGCTAATTATTAAGAAGGAGGATTTATTAAGCACAAGCTGTGCTATATTATCTGCAGTAAGCCAACCCAAGTTGATTATAATTGCATACATGATGTTATCTCCCATTTCTTCACCTTTGTACAGACTGTTCCTCATGCCGACAAAGCTTTCTTTGTCCGCTTCCATCTCTTAGAATCCCTGATTTCCTTAAAAACTTTTCTCAAGGTGCACTTGCTCCATGAATCCTTCCTTCCCTGATCCCTGGCTTCTATTCCCACCAGCTCACTCTTCCATCCCAAACTATCTTGCATTCTTTTTGCATATATACCATTACCTCTATTCGAATATAAACTCCATGAGATCAGGGGTCATTTCATTTTTGCCTTTGCAGCATAGTGTGTAGCTCAATATAGGCTCTTAGTAAATGTTCTTTGATTAATTTGTAAAATGGACAGAGCAAACTTTTCATTATTTGTCTTCCAGGGAGATTGTGAGGCTCAAGTTGAGGCGGGGTTTTAAGTAAGATTCACACAAATATAAACTTTTATTAATGTTGTTGTTATTCTGTCTTTTTACTTGTGTCTGACTTTCTGTGATCCCATTTGAGGTTTTCTTGGGAAAGATACTAGAGTGATTTTCCTGTTCCTTCTCCAGCTCATTTTACAGATGAGGAAACTGAGGCAAAGAGGGTTAAGTGACTTGTCCATGTAACTAGTAAGTGGCTGAGACCAAATTTGAATTCAAGAAGATGAGATTTCCTGATTCTAAGCCCAATGCTCTTTCCACTATGGCACCATCTAGTTGCCCTTTTCTCATTATTAGTCAGTCAATAAACATTCATTAAGTACCTACTATGTGCCAGGCATTGTGCCAAATGCTAGAGATATGAAGAAAGGGGGGGAAAAGCTTAAATTCTAATGCAAGATATGCCTTCTTACCTCCATTTTCTGGTTTTCTTCTGGACTCAGCTCAAATTTCTCTTTCTATAAGAGGCCTTTACAACTCCCTTCCTTCCCCTAATTGCTAATTTCTTTCTTCTGACATTATCTTCCTACAGATAGAGAGAGCTGGAAGGAACCTTATAGGCCATCTTGTCTAATCTCTTTATTTTACAGATGAGTAAACTAAGAAAGGCAAAATTACTCACCCAAGATCACATGAAGACTTTTGGAGATGATCTCCAAAGTCCCATAGCTTGTGAGATTCACTGACTGAGGTTTGGACCCCCATTTTCCCTCCTCTTTCTCACAAAAAAAAAATAAAAAAGATTGGTGTCAAGGAATAGATTGCATCCCATAGAATATCTATCCATGATGAGCAATAGATAAACAATTTTGGTTTGTCAGCACCCCGTGTAGGGAATTAGACACACGTCTTCTATGTTAATGATATTTTCACATTTAATTTCCTGTGTGCCACATTGAAAATGTATCTGTTAAAAGCAGAATTTCACTCCATCCAACTGTCTCGTTAAGTGAAGATATTGAGGTTGTACCTGTCACAACAAAATTCTGTAAACTCATTTAGGACGATAATTTGGAGGGGAGCAAAGAGTACTGCTCTGTGTAAGCCCATCACCATTTGCTCAGTGTCATTATAATTGTCATTAGTAATTGGTTACTCATTAACATTGAGTATTAATTATTAATAAAGAGAATTTATTAAGCACTGGCAGTGTGGGATATTATCTGCTAGAGCCAACTCAAGTTGAGATGATGCCCAGTGCTTAGTGGATTGACAAGTTAAATTGAAAGATAGACAGCTACCTACGAGGAAAAGGAAATCCACTCAAAGGAAGATGATGCTAGTAGAGAGAAATCCCTGCTGGTCTCTGGACAGGTCTTCTGGTCTTAAGACTCGATGCCATATGTAAACACAAATAATAATAATAATAATAACTATTACAATTATAATAATAAAATATAATAATATAAAAGTATAAAATAATAATAAATATAATAATAAATAATTCATACATATAATAATTTATGTAGGAATGTAAGCTTTACAAAGCATTTTACATATGTTAATTCTTTATTCTCCACACTTCTATGAAAGAGGTACTATTATTATCCCCATTTTACAGATGAGGAAACAGAGACTCCTGTTACTGTGACTAGGGTAGAATTTGAACTCAGGTTCTCTTGATTCCAAGTTTCACGCCACTTATCTACCTATGTGTAAAATAACACGTGCTATCTCCAAGATGGGTCTGTCACATGGAAATAGATAAACTTCAGATATTTTAAACAAAATAAAGTTAGTGTTAATAATACTTTTAGTGAATAGAAGTTTAATTAATATTTTGGGAAAGCTAGATAATATAGTGAATAAAGGACTGGGACTGATATCAAAAAGACTCCTCTTCATGAGTTTAAATCCAGTCTCAGATGCTTCCTAACTGTGTGATCCTGGGCAAGTCACTTAATCCTGTGTTTGCCTCAGTTTCTTCATCTGTAAAATGAGATGGAGAAGGAAATGGGAAACCACTCCATTATTTGTGGCAAGAAAATCTCAAATGGGGTCACAAAGAACCAGAAATGACAAAACAATACAACAAAATGGGCAGTGCTTTAAATAAGTTTAATTTCATACCTCCAATGTTCCTTTCCTGATCTTGGATGGGGACCCTCTCCTCCCTTTTGGGAATTCCCCTACCTAGAAGGCCAGCTATTCAATGCCGAGGAGAAAATGGCTTTCCAGGTTGGGGAGTGAGCATCTCACTGTGGAATTCTCCAGGATTCAGCTGGCTTTCAGGCCCCGTACTCTCAAGATTGCCAATTCCATTTACTTGAAGCTGCCATCTTTCCTCTCTACTGTGGCTGAAATTACCTGCACTGCATGTCACCCACTCAGGACCGGAGTGCCCATGGTTGACAAGGTGTCAGTTAGCTAATCTGATCAACTATTTTCGGCTTTTGTGCTAATGGGAGAGGGTTGAGGACCTCCTCCTGCTCTTGGCTAATATATGTACATTTTAACAGTGGCCTTCCAGAGATAATGTGCCTCCCAAGGTCAATGCTATGGCAGGCCAACAGGGGAGACCGGGGTCAGCCTCCTGATGAAATGAAGTAGGCCAGAATGCATTGAAAGCCTCTGGGATGCTGTCAATTGGCTGCACCAACGTAGCTGAGCGTCATTTAAGATGGTTAGACTGGGACACTTATTAAGGACCTAGTGTGTGTAGTTGTTATCAGTCGGTCCTTCAGTCATGTCCGACTCCTAATTACCTGGGAGTCTCTGCATGGGAGCCAGTGAATCCTTAAAGCACAGACCCACAGACAGACAAAAAAAATGATGGATAGCTTTTGAGAATTAGCAATGCCATGTAGTCCAGCTTGCCTTGGGCCAGTGGTACCCCAGGAGACAGACCATGAGCCTCTTCGGGGCCATGATAATCAGGGCTTATTCTGCATTTCCCCTTTTAGCATGGAGTAGAAAGATTCATAAGCACCCCACTATCTTATCCTTAGCAGCATACACTGGTGGGTTTGGAGTCAGGAATACCAGAATTCAAATCCTACCCCAGACACTTACTAGTGATATATCTCTGGGAAAATTATCTAATATTTATTAGACTGAATTTCCTCATATATA
Source organism: Sminthopsis crassicaudata (assembly GCF_048593235.1). Taxonomy (NCBI): domain Eukaryota; kingdom Metazoa; phylum Chordata; class Mammalia; order Dasyuromorphia; family Dasyuridae; genus Sminthopsis; species Sminthopsis crassicaudata. Next base: position 45,361,761 of record NC_133618.1, on the reverse strand, counting down.
AAATGGGATAGTGTTAGCTTGAAATATGAAGTTATATACTAGGCAGAGAAGATTCCAATATAAAGCCCTATGTAAATCTTATTTATTTCATCACATGGTTATTCCCCCACCCTTACATTTCTAGAATGTCTTCCCTTCTCACCTTCAGTATTCAGCTCAAAGGTGATCTTCTGCAGGAGTCTTTTCCTAATCTTTCCCAAGGGGAAGGGACCGCTTGAGGATTACTTTATTTCTTCATTCATTCATTCATTCATTTATTTGTTTGTTTGTTTGCTTTTTTTGCTGAGGCAATTGGGGTTAAAGTGACTCGCCCAGAGTCACACAATTAGGAAGTTTTAAGTGTCTAAGGTCAAATTTGAACTCAGATCCTCCTGACTTCAGGGCTGGTGCTCTATCCACTGCACCACCTAGCTGCCCCTTGAGGATTACTTTCAGTCTCTTCTATATACATCTTGTATGTCCATGATTTGGATGCTGATTTGGATGGTACTGCAAGCTCTTTGAGTCCAAGAACTGTCCTTCTGGTAACTGACACATAGTAAGCATTTAATAAATATCTGTTTGTTGCTACTGTTGTTGAGTTCAAGGGCTATGGTTTTACTTTTCTTTGTATCCCAAGGACTTAGATCAATACCTCGCATACAGTAAGTGCTTAATAAGTGCTTGGTGACTGCCTGACATGGGATGTGACTCAAACTTTAGAAACCATGTCTAAGTACTGAAAAGGTTCTTCTGAAAACCTAGTTTCAGAAACTGTTTTTTTGGGATTTCTGGGATTTCTGCTGTTTACCTTGTCTAGGTTGGAGTTTCAGATGATTTTTGTAAGAAACAGAGAGGGGATGGCATTCCAGCTTGGGGTGTGAGTAAAAATATGGAGGCAGGCATTTGGATCATATTTCTAGGAAGAGAGAGTCTACTCTAGACAATTTTGATGGTCAAAAAAAAAGGATTCAGGAGGCTGTGTCTAAGCTAACTGCATGGCTAAGACTGATGGATTGCTTGAGCTCATGAGTCCTGAGCTGCTGTGGGATTAGCCTACTGAATACTTGCACTCACGGTCTAATATCCAGTGAGCCCACTAGTTGCCAGAGTCCAAGCCAGAAATGAGACAGATTAAAGCTTCTGTGCCAATCAATAGTGGAATCTGGCCTAGGAGAGATTTCTACACTTCTGGGTTACATAGGGACATCTAGTCTCAAAGCAAACACACACATGAACCAACACAGAAAATAGCCTAGATTACAAAGGGCCTTGACTAACAGATCAAGAATTTTGGAATTCACTCAATAGACCAAGTCAGTAAAGGGCCAAAAGAATTATTTTTGCAAAAATAAAAAGAATTGTTATTTCTATTTTGTGATTGCAAATGCACATTTATGGATTAGACATAGACAAGGGAGGTCACTAATTGTAAATATGTATAGATCTCTGTGAGCATATATTGCCTTATTTTTGTATTTGGTATTTTTATTTATATTTTAAATATTTCCCAATGAGATTTTAATCTAGTTCAGACAGCACTCTGGAGAGTTACACATGGATTAGACTGATTTCATTTTGTTCATTCCATCTGCTGTTTTCCAATCTTATTTCTTTCCCATCTTTTGCCTATTGAGGAGGTTTCCTCGGACCTTTTTACATGGAATAGAATCCCCAGAAGTCACAGCTGAATTGTAGAAGTGCCACTTTGGGAAATGTATCATTGAAATGGGGCATCAGAGTGGACTCCAAGTGTTGATTCTGTTGTTCACTCTGCTTGTGGCTGAGACTCAGGAACGACCTTGTAGGAAGTGAAGAGGAAGAAGAATCGAGACAGATCCCAGAACAAACTCATAGTCTTGAAGAGAGACAAACTTGTGGGTCATTCTGGCAGTCTGAAATGTGTTGTGAAAAAACAACCCACAAAAAGACTTCGTGTCTACCCAGCCCATGTTAATGATTCAAGTGAGTCATGAGAGAGAATTTTGACTCCTTGACAATTCCTCAATCATAAGAGAGTAGGATATTCAGGATTCAGAAACGATCATCTCTGAATATTCTTTTATCTCGTAGACTTCTCTTGTTGTTGTTGTTTTTTCATAGAATCATAGATTTAATGCAAAAAGGCCCAATTTCATTTTGTAAATGGGGAAACTGAACCCCACAGGGATAAAGTGCCTTGCCCGAAGTCATACAGATTACAAAATCCAAACTAAGATTTGAACCCAGTTTTCTATCTCCAAATCTAGTGGAGTACACATTGTCCAGTTCTGCCTCTAAAATTGTCCTTTGTCTCACCACATCACAGGAGGCAGTGATGAGAAATAATTATTAACTTGGAGAATTGAAATCAGGGAAACATGATTAATATGTTTCATAAATGCTGCAGCCATCTCCGCTCTACTCCTGCCTTGTAGTGATGGTTATCCAGCTCAAATTCTGTGTGTATGTTTATTTATATTTTTTCCTAATGGTTTCTTGGCCTCTATTTCTGTCGATTTAATGACCTTTAATGTCTTTCCTTGGTCAAGGAGGGAGCCTACACTCAAGTACCCAGATTTGGCAGCCACCCCCTGAACTCATCTTGCAGAAAACTTGATGGAAACTGACTGAGATGTAGCTTTGGGTGCTTGGGGAAGGTACTTGAAAAAGGAAGTTTTCCATTTAGACAAAGGGAAGATAGAAAGGGGAGAGGAACCCAGGAGCAGGTCGGGTCCTAAGTGAGTCCCCGAGCCCCCCTTGGCGTGACTCTGCCAAAGCGCAGCTGTGACATTAGCAGACAGACATTGGAAGCATCATCATAATTCTGCAGATAAAAGCAGCCCCTTCTTCAGACAATTATAGTAAAATTGAAGCTCTCCTCCAAGAGAAACACATGCCCTTGTTGTGGATTTTTTTCCCTCTTTTCCCCCCTTTATTTTATTCTTTATGAGCAAATTGGTTTTTCAGGGCTATAGAAAGAGCCGATTGGAAGCTTAAATCCTCCCTGTCTGCCCAGGGGTGGGATTCGCAGGGTTAGACATGTAACATCTGAAGGCTGATTTTTTTTTAAATTGATATCCAAGAATAAAAGAGAGAATAGTGGGAGAAGCTGATCAGGAATGAATAAAGTCTCCTTTTAAGCTGAAATAACCCCCCTCCCCCCCATCTTCCCTCCAGAAAAGCCGGACTGTAATTGCTTGCAATCACTCGGCACAAATTGTCTCCTTGTATTTGCTTTTTAATTTTGTATAATCTGGTCCATTTCGCTCTCTCTGCCTTTGAGCTTAACCTCTCTCTCTCTCTCTCTCTCTCTCTCTCTCTCTCTCTCTCTCTCTCTCTCTCTCTCTCTCTCTCTCTCTCTCTTTCTCTCTCTTCCTCTCATTCGTTCTCTCTTTCTCTCTCCCTTTAATTCTTCAGTGGTGGGTTGTTGGTATATTTTTTTGAAATTGTAATAATTCCCGATGATATTTGATGTTTTTTTTTTTTTTTACTAAGCAAAGGCATTTAAAGAGGAAAAAAAATAAAGGGAGATTGAATAGATATGAGCTGCATCTATTTAAATGTTCACTTTGGTCTTTGAAGTATTATTTATTTTAATGTGTTAATATTTTTTCTTGAGATACTAAGGGTATTTTAATAAATAAGTGGACTAACCACATAGTGAGCCAAGAGAGAAGTTGCTTTTGTGCCTGGTGGGGAGTGATCATTTCCTGGAATAACTGAGGGTTGTTTTTCTTTTCCTCATTGAGTGTGTATCTATTTGCTAGTTCACACTATCTCTCCACTTATCTTCCTTATAAAGATCCCTCCCTCTTCCTATTAGACTTATTCTAGCAGCTTTCCCCCACCCCTGACCTCATTCTCCTCAGCTTGGTTCTCTAGCTTATTTTAGGAGTCTAGAGATTATTTATGCAAAAGCTATGAGTCAAGTAGCAGAGAAGAAAGGATTAGTTCATATAGTTTTTGCCTGTATTTCCTAAATTTTGGTTGGATTGGAACTTTGGAAATGTGGAGAGAATCAGAGGGGAAATTCCTCAGTGGGAAATAAAAGGAAAACATGTATACAACAAGGATACTATAAAGAAGAAGAAAAAGAAATAAAAGCATGAGGTAGCTTACAATCTTAATCAGAATACAATCTCTTCATGTCTGTGGTGTTTGTTACCAGAAGACCTAGACTTTCAGATTGAGAAATTAGTTTTCATTAAAAAGAAAAGAACATCTAAGCCAAGAATGAATGAATAGTTCCGAGCAATGGGAGGGGGTCCTAAGTAGAAGAAGAATAACTAAGAAGAAGACTCATGAAAAGGGGTAAACTATACAAGTTTTCATGGAGGTTCAGTTGCCCACGTGTGGTTAGGACTTATTTGCCACAAACAAAACAATTCAGGTAGGCCCATGCTATTTGGTGGTTGTCATTAAATATGCATATGTATACCCCCATTTGTGTTTGCCATTTCCTTCTCTAACTCATTTTACAGATGAGGAAACTGAGGCAAGCTGGGTTAAGTGACTTGTCCAAGGTCACATAACTAGTAAGTGTCTGAGGTGAGATTTGAACTCAGGAAGATGAGCCTTCCTGACTCCATGCCCAGCATTTTGTGCACTGAGCCACCTAGCTATCCATGTATAAACACACTCAGAAAGACACACACACATACACACGTAAATGTATATACCTATACATATATACATGCCTGTATATGTGTGTACATATATCTATATTATTATACATCTATTATATATATAAATTTAATATATACATGTATAATAATATAGATGCATATATTATCTACATCATTATATATCTATTATATATAAATTCAATATAGACATATTTAATATATACATGCATAATAATATAGATCTATACATAGGTATATATGTAATATTGTATATAGAAACCTGTATATGTGTATATACATCTATATTTTGTATGTCTATTGCATATGCTATATTATACATGTATTATATATATATATATATATATACCTGTGTATGTGTATATACATCAATTATGTATGTTATATTACACATTATGTATATATATTACACACATATAGGTATATTACTGAAGCTTAAATTTGATTGTATCTATGTTCATGTGTGTGTATTTAATTCGAGAAGACTTACTAGTGTGTAATATTATTTTGCGGAATGTATTTCTCTAAACCTAGGATCTGTTTCCCAGAAATAACAAAACTGGACAAAAAACTCTTGAAGGTGCTAAGATTTTTTTTTAACTTTATTTCATTTTTGTATTAAATTTATTCAAAACAAATGTGAGAGTTTTTGGGGAAGACCTACATATTGTAATAGAGAAAATGTTTGTTTTAGGAAAGGGTGTCAGGTTGTTCTGAGAAGATTGACAAACTTCAGGAGAAGACACTTCAAAAATAGTTTGAATCCTACGTCACAGGGGAAGCCAGTCTGATGTTGTTTCCCGTGATTCTATGAACAAGGCTCTTAAGATTGAAACACCATCTTCCCACAGACAATGACAGAAACAAGCTGGCCAGAAATGGTGTCCCCTATATCACTAATGGCAGCTTTTTTCACCTCCAAGTAGCTTGAGAATTCAATAATCTCATTGAATTAAAATTGGTGGTTAAGGCGTTAAAAAAAAAAAAAAAAAAAGTACATTTGCTGTCTTCCCTACACCTACAACTATATAACCGTTTAAACATAAAACATTAAACTAACTTTGTTATTGTTATTACTCAGAATACTGAAGATGTCTCACAAATTCGGCTTTTGTTTTCAAATAGTCATTAGTGTAAACAGGTGAGACACCAAAAAGTAAGATACTACAAAAAAAAGCAAAGATACTACAAAAAAAAAGGTTCTTCTTTGGACAAACTTAAAAGTAACACCCAGAGCCTCTCCAATGGATCTCCTTCTCATCAACCATTACTCATTCCTATTCCCAGGGTAGAAGTATTAAAGGGGGTACTTGTTTCTCTCATTCCTCACCTCATAAGCCCCCCATGATCACTGAGTTTCCCCAAGGGGACAAAATGAAGTACACTAAATCAAAGGACATTTCCTCCAAATAAAATGTAAAATAAATAAAATAGAATTAAATCCTTAAACTGAGCAACAAACACTCTTACCCTCATTTCCCAAAAATATCACTTTCTAAGCAACTAATATCTGAAATTCCAGACCATATAGCCCATCTTTCCACCCTATAATGTTCTGCACAAAGAGAGGACAGACATTGTTAATTCACAGTCCAGATAGTAAAGACTAGCATTAAGGGTAGTCTATCTCTGCTATCCTGTCTTATTGAATATTTTCCTGTTCTTTCCGATTCTGTCACTTTCTTGCTTTGTCTTACTAGAAGTTTAGGTAGAGGTGGGCTCCTCAGTATAACAACTGGGAATTCACACATTGTCTTCCACAACAAATTAAAATAGATTATAAGCAAATAGGTAAAAGTCCTGGAAAGACTTTTATGAACTGATTCAGAGTGAAGTAAATAGAAGCAGGAGATTAATTTTTATAATAGCAACAACACTTTAAAAACCAACTTTACAGGGGCAGTGAGATGGTACAGTGGATAGAGCACCAGTCCTGAAGTCAGGAGGACCCAAGTTCAAATCTGGTCTCAGACACTTAACACTTCCTAGCTTGTGATCCTGGGCAAGTCACTTAACCCCAATTGCCTGGGGGGGGGGGGGCGGGAAACTTTGCATGCTGTAAAAAGTATTGTCAATATAATGACTATTCATAATTCTGAAGGACTATTGATGTATACTACTGATGCATACTATCCATAATATAAAAATGATTAATTTAGGGTGCAAAATCTCACACATCTATATCTATACCTACATCTAATCTCATCCCCCCCTCTCTTAGCCATCTAGCTACAACTCCTGAGGAAATTTGTTTTTATTTATTATATATACCTCTTATAAGAAATTTGTTTCTCTTTTCTTTTTATTCAATGTGGTAGGAGTGAAAGGAAGAAAAATACATTTCTTTTCATTTTTATAAACAAATGAATGCTTTTATAAACAAAAGCGATTAGCAGAAATTGCAGAGAGACAATTTTAAATTTGAAGTAGGGAAAACTGAACTGACAATTAGAACCACCCAAACACTGAATAGATTTCTTCAGGAGGTAATGATTTCCTCGTTGTCAATGTCCTTCAATCAGGAATGTCATAAATATGACTCCTTTCCTTAAAAGTATTTTCCAAATCTGAGATTTGTTACCTCTGAGCAATGTATATGGGAAGTTACAAAGTACCATAGGAGTTCATGGAAGGAAAGGTCATTCATCAACTAGAAATATGGAGGGAAGACTTCCTGAACAAGGTGGCATTTGAGTCGGATATTAATAATTGGGTGGAAATTCCACCCATACAGAGCACTCCAAGCATTGGAAACTAGAGACAAAGGGATAAGGGAGGAAAAACATAGGATGTACATAGATACTTCAAGTAGGTCAGTTGGCCACAGAGCATAGAAGACAGTAATAAGAGAAAAGGTTGAATAAACTGTCAAGGACTTTGAATGCCAGATCACACTTTGGTGGGGGAGGCAGGAAGCAGGGAAAAGAGAATTCCACCGAAAATTAAGATTCTTTGGAAATGAATGAAAGATGATTCAGTGACCAGAATTTGGAAAAGGCAGGGATTTGGTCATCAGAAAGAGGGCAAGAACTCTAATGACTAGAGTTGATGGGTAGCAACAACTTTTGAGCTACCAAAACTATGAATTTGGGAAAACCCATCCCTGTGAACCTCCTTGGCTCCAGAACTGGGATGAAATTTTTCCCCCATTCTAAAGACTACATGATTTGGGAGCAGGGAACCAAGGTGGCTACTATGCAACATGTGTCTTTGTCTATTCAACTTTTGAGGTCTGAGAATGGAAGTACTTGCTTGTCTACACGGTCTAGTGAGTGGGGGCTTGGAATCAGGACAACCAGAATTCAAACTCACCAGTCTCTTAGTAGCTGCGCAGTCCTAGACAAATAACTTAACCTCTACTTCAAGTCTCTGAGATTTTATTGCCTTATCCATAAAATGAATATAATAATGGCAGAGGGTTATCATGAAGCTAGAATGAGGTAATACGTGATTCTGAAGTATTTTGCCTTCCTTCTCCAGCTCTTTTACAGATGAGGAAATTAGAAGAATTGGTTTAAGTGACTCACCCAGGGTCACACAGCTAGTAAGTATCTGTAAATGTTAGGTATTATTAATAAAACAAAGTCAGTGAAAATTATTGCCACTCAAGATGTATTCATTTGCAGTGCCTGGAACACAATAGGCAGTCAAAAATATTTGTTGAGTGAATGAAAGAAGTAAGATAGGAAAGAGGGAAGGAAGGAAGGAAGGAAGGAAGGAAGGAAGGAAGGAAGGAAGGAAGGAAGGAAGGAAGGAAGGAAGGAAGGAAGGAAGGAAGGAAGGAAGGAAGGAAGGAAGGAAGGAAGGAAGGAAGGAAGGAAGGAAGGAAGGAAGGAAGGAAGGAAGGAAGGAAGGAAGGAAGGAAGGAAGGAAGGAAGGAAGGGAGGGAGGGAGGGAGGGAGGGAGGGAGGGAGGGAGGGAGGGAGGGAGGGAGGGAGGGAGGGAGGGAGGAAGGGAGGGAGGAAAGAAGGGAGGGAAGAAGGGAGGGAGGAAGGGAGGGAGGAAGGAAGGGAGGGAGGAAGGAAGGGAGGGAAGAAGGGAGGGAGGAAGGGAGGGAGGAAGGGAGGGAGGGAGGGAGGAAGGAGGGGAGGAAGGAGGGGAGGAAGAAGGGAAGGGAAGGAGGGAGGAAGGAGGGAAGGAAGGAAGGCTAAATGAAAATCCAAATTACTATTTGATTGAGATTCTCCTTCTAAATAGATAATGGAATGATTCAATGATCCTCAAATCAACTCTCCATTAGTTTTGATTTTATAAGAGATTTTGTACTTTCAGTCTCAGCCTATAGAAAACTGAATGGAGGATAGATATCAAAACAACACCAGCACCACAATAAAATTGCTTCATGAATACTACTGCTTTCACCATATCTGACTGTAGCCCTTTTTATAAGTGTATGGCTATTTGCCAAGCCAATTCATTCAACAATCTCTAGGGCAAAGCAGTAAGTGTCCTGTGTGAGGGAAAGTATGATTTGCCAAGGAGACGCATTATTAAAGACATTTTCTGTTGGATAGACTCTCTCTGGGATGTTAGCTTGTTTTAGTTTTGCTTCTTTGTGTCATATGGAAGATGGTGCTTAGAGCTCCCATGGGGTCCTGCCATTCCATAAAGAAGATACCGCAATAACTAATAAAGGATTTGTTTTGGGAAATTAACTTTCTGTGGCTTTTTTTCCCCCAGTTGAAAATGTATCTTTTTCCCTCCTTAGGATTTCAAAAGGAAAGATCGAGATCTGGTGTAGGGTTTGCCCTTATTCGGGCCCTTCTGGATTGTTTCCCAAGTGAGAAGCAGAGGGATGTTTCACCCTCCTCAGGGAGAGAAGTGAAAAGGATCTAGACCTGTGAGAGGAGACTTCGGCCATCGGAGAGCTGCAGGACCACAAGTCCTCTCCTTCTCCGGAGCTCTTCAGAGAACAGCAGTTTTGATCTTTGCCCTCAGTAAAGTCTGGACTTCTTTGCTTCTCTGGTAAGTGATACCCTCCTTTGCTGTCCTGAATCTGAAAAACCTAGAGGTCAGGAGAAAAATGCCCAGTGGCTGGGGGTGGTATACCTTACAGGGAAAGTCCAAAGACCCCCTTCCAATCCAAGCAATTCAATTTCAAGCTTGGTCTCCTTATTCTTCCCAAAGTCACCGAAATGCCTTCTTGATAAACAAACAGGTACTGCTTCTTAACAAACAAACATTGGGGGGGGGTTGCAAAAAAAAAAAAAAAAAAAAAAAAAGTAATATAAAAAAGAAAATTACATGTGTATTTTCTCCTGACACAGTTTTAAAGGCTGTTTGTAGTTGATTTACAATGCTTATATTATTCAGCTTTTCATTTGAAATTCTAATAAGTCCTTTGAATGGGTTGGCGCTTGCCAGAAAGTGGAAGGAATGAAATGTCTCCATTGAATTGTTATCTTTTTTACCCACTTCTTCCCTAACATCCTCAGTCTCCCCTCAGTGTCCCTTTTCCATCCTTGGAATATACTGATTTGATATTGCTATTTGGTAGACACAGGTGGTGGGAAAAATGCCTCGGCAGACCATCATATGTCCGACCTGAATGTGTGTGTGTTTTGCTATAATTCTTCTTTAATTCTCTCCTTACTTCTTTCTAATATGTTGATGACAATGACGATGGTATCTGACCACTCTAGAATTTTCAATGTCCGTTAGCTTATTTAATCCTCACAATTCTAGGACATAAATGGAGTACCTATTACTATTCCTTTAAAAAAATAGAAAGGGAAATTGAAGTCTGATCAATTAGGCACTGAACCTTGAGGCTCATTAAGTGGCAGAATCAGGATAAGAATGCAGGTTTGGGGGTGATCTCTGTAGGACATCGACTCAGAGACTTAGAGATACTGGTTGAAGTCGTATTCCCATCTCCTCAGGGACTCTCCTTTTTCCTACATTCTACTCTAGTGGGGTATATGGGATATTGAGGAGGACTAGATTATCTGTGGAAGGATTCCGGAGCCCTTTTCAGGGCTGCTCATCTAACTTTGGTGTCCACCTGATCCACTCAACTCTCACTTATGGCTCAAAAAAAGATGTAGCATTCTCAACAGCCATGCTCCGGTAAATCCTCTCAGCAAATGTTGAGGATAACAGACAGCCCTCAGGCTTATTAATGAGCTGGGGGGGGATGTCCACTACAAGCATGAAAAAGCAATGGGTAGATGAGATCTATTTGTTGAAACAGCCACAAAGGCAGCCGAAAGAGATGCTGTGGAGAGCTTAGATGCCCAAAGCATCTGCTCATCCCAGCCCATTGCCAATCACATTTACTCTTCTGTCTTGCCACTGGACTTCAGTGACTCTGGAAGAAAAAGTGAAGCTGACAACTTAATGCAATTCATGCAAAATCAAGACATCATCCATAATGTCATTGATCTTCTTCAAACACAAAGGACAAATGATAAGGATAGTAGTGAATGGCAAATTTGTGGGAAGGGCTTATACAATAATGTTGCTGTAGAGTGTCAATATTTTGGTTATAATAGTAGTAGTAGTAGTAGAAGTAGAAGTAATGATGTCAGTAATTTTACTGTGGTGCTTCTAAAATACCTTATGGATATTTTCTCATTTAAACAAAGTAGAATTATTAATACCTCTGCCCCAAAGGCAGAGCATTATTCTTAGCTAAGAGCTGATAGAGCTTTTGTCTCTGTCTACAAATTGTAGACTCCTGATGTTAGTCATATTTCTGCAAAAAAAAATACAAGTATTATAACAGACAGTAAACAAGTGTCATGGTGGGGTGGAAAAATATGCTTGCAACTTAATGAAGTAAACCTCCATTTGAATGCCTTGTATGGAGCAATATGAAAAGTCTAGACTCTAGTCCAGTAAAGAAAAACAAAGGATCTAATTTTCTCCTTAAATTAATTTCCTAAAATTATTTTTGTTGCCTTAATATGGGAGAAGGAAGGATGGTTCAGGAAATAAAGAGAAAGGGATGCCATTTGGTGTAGCAAAGTTCCAGTGAGGAAATCCTGTCTACCTTTGCACATTAGTCAAAGTTCTGTGTTAGAGAATTGTCTGGAGGACTCAGAAGTTGACTTGAGTCATATACTCAGTATGTTGACAGTTTGAACCCAGGCTCTTACTAATTCTGAGACTGCCCCTCTTATCTGCCATCCCATGCTGCCTTTCCTACAAGTTTTGATGTTGTTATAGTTCACTTTTATGCAGAACTTTTAAGATCTGAAAAGCATATTGCAAAGCATATCATTTGTTACTCAAAACAACCTGGAGAATTGGGTGCTTTTATTCTTCCCATTTTGTAGATGAGGAAATTGCAACTGAGACTAAGTGACTTACTGAGGTTCCCCCAAATATGATTCAAATTCAGGTCTTCTTCCCTCCAACCCTCTACTTATTATGTCATTTAGATGTCTAAAATCCTGCTGTTTTTTTTGGTAATGTTTGACTCTTTGTGACCCCATTTGGGATTTTTTTGGTTTGCCAATTTTTTCTTTGGATCATTTAACAAATGAGGAAACTGAGGCACACAAGGCAAGCAGGATCACACAGCTAGGGAGGGTCTCAGGTCACAATTGAATTCAGGAAGATGATTTTCCCTGACTCCAGGCCTGGCACTCTATCCACTATACATAACACCTCGCTACCCACCTAAAATCGTATCGGAGCCAAAATGACAATAACAGCAGATTTCTGCTAGAATTCAGTGACCAAATAATGCCAGACCACCCCAGCGGCTAGTAATGGCTTTGTTCTTCAGCCATGTGGAAATGTTAAAGAGTAGCCAGTGGTTGGAAGGCAGAGCTTCCATGTAACCTTGATGTAGGAAAAGAGCTCTCAGTCCTTCCCATTTATAACCCCAGTGCCCTCTTCCTTTGAGCTAAGGTGAAACTTGAGGTAGGTATCTGCCACTCACTGAGGGAAATAAATCAAAGTACCTGACCAGCTTTTTAGTCTTCTTAATTGGTCTTCCATCTAGTGCAGGAGTTGGAATTTCTTTTTCCAGAGCCTACATTTAGGAAGCCATCCCAAGCCAACATGCATGAGATAATTGGGGAGAGATTTATTGCTATTTTTATGTCAAACCTCAGCTCTGTTATGAGACAAGATTTCTGGTACTTGAATGAGTTGGGGAAATCTTTTTAATTCCTGTACATTAGACTTTTCAGTGTCTTTCAACTACCTAGAAAAGTTCATTATATTTTTAATATGATTTTTAAAATTAAAATAAAATAATGATTTGATATACAGACATTGATGAAAGATGTGTTTTTAAAGCAGTAAATTAAAATCTCATTAATATTTCAGTGTGAATATTTTGTGCTTATCTGTTTCATCTCTATTTTTGACCTATGGCTTGGAGTTCACAGCATGAAGGAGATGGTGAAATCTGTTCACCATAAAATGTTAATTATAAGTAAATTACAGCACAAACGTTCAATCAGCCACATTAATTCCACATAAAGTGAATTATTGTAGCAGAAAATTTTAAAATGTGACTGAATTTTGTAATCTTCAAGTCTCCATTTTCTACCTTTCTTGCCAGCGCTAAGTCTCGGGTGTTTATCCCAGGCATCTCTGAACTCTTTGTGTGGTATTGAGCTCTTTCCACTTAGTGTGTTTTAAAAATTCAGAAGTACAGTATGAGCCATTTATATGCATCCCCCGCCTTCTCCGTTGATTCTTAATTGCACAAAACTCCCTTTGCCCCATGGCAAATTGTAATGGAAGTTTGAACCAGTCAGACTTCCTATGTCTCTAAAACACTAAGTCAAGAAGGTTTTAACTCAGTTGTCTAACAAACAGAAAAACATGGTTCAGGGTGAATAGAGTAAATGAGCTGTTTCAAGTAGCTGAGAGAAGTCTCTACTGGGACTGTGAGAAGAGTCTGAGGGGGTGTAAATTGGAGATGAGAAATGGAGAGGGCCCCCTGTCTTATCTTGCTCAGCCTTCCTTTGGGGCAAACAGAAGCACAGGGCACTCCCCTAATGTATTTTCTGGGTCTTTGCCCAGTCTGAATTATGTGATCAACGGAGGGAGTTGATATCTTCCCTCATCTTGATCCCTTAATCCCTTATCTCTTATCTGAGGATGCCCTTGGCAAAGGAAGGGTTAATGGACAGTCTGCATTTAAAGCCAAGACTAGGATAAACTAGTATAGAAGGGAAAGGAAATTCCTTACACTTGTTTTTGTGTTTTGGTCATTTCTGAGCTATTTACTCATGTTATTTTTTTTTAATTATAGGATAGCTGCTTCTTGTTTCCCTTTTTTCTGATCCTAGAGACTAACAGTTTTAGTGTATCCATTATGAATATCAAGATGACACAGTTTTTGGTTGGGTCAGTTGGGGAAATTATGAGGGCCACATGAATTTGTTTCCTCCCAAAGGAAGCACAGCTATTCTCAGTTCCCATATTAACAAACAAACAAACAAAAGAACCCCAAAGATACCAACTATAAGCAAACCCATTCTTCTGCTAGCTTGTGGAAAGTGGAATTCTCTAGTGCCTTGATTTGTAGGAACTTGGGAGCTAATTAGCTTCTTATTTTTATTATATTTTATACTTCTTAACTATGGACCTAAAAAGATAAATGGGCATAGGAACAAGACCCTAAAATGTCTCTTAATTCTAGAAAAGGGTACAACTGTATTGAGGACTTCATCTGAAAGTACCACCCTCTCATGGTCAACTTTTTTTGCCATATATAATCTGGAAGACCAAGCTTTAGACATGGCAAATATAGAGAAGAAATGATTCTAGAAATGCATATTTCTTTGTGTTCCTGACATACTGAAAAGTTGAAATGCTTAACCAGTGTGGTTTTTGATAGGGAAAATTATGTATTCATAACCAACAACCAGCATGAAGGTAAAAACCATTGGTTGGGGGGAAGGGAGGGAAGGAAATCTGCTGAAAACAGAAGTACAAGAAGCTCATCCTGTCAACCTTGCTAATTGTTCATTAGTAGCAAAGCCACCAATGATTCCCTGAATCAGAATGCCCTTATGTATTCATTTCATAATTAGGAACAGGTACATTGCTTGCTATTAGCAAGATCTTTAATCCAGTGACTAGATACCATTAGGCACCGGACACAGGGGAAGCCACAGATTCCAGTTAGGTACAAGATTATGTAAATCACCCAGAAAACTCTTTGATGTATAATCCCCTGTACTTGTACTTCCTGTGTATGTCTTTGATTTGCATAATGTACCCCCATTCTTCATAGGAGAGAAATGACTGAGCCTCTGGGAGCCTGGAATAGAATCCTTGAGGGAAGGAAAACGCTTAGAAATACAACTAGATTGGGAATGAGACATGGGTCATTCTAGCCAAGGCTAGAGTCAATCTTTCCCTCTCCTCCCTCTTTCTCCTTCTATTTCTTTTTGCATTGTCTCTTTTTTTCTTCCTTCCTCCTTCCTCTTCTCTTCATCTTTTCCTTTCCTCCTTTTCTTCTTCTCCATCCCTAATCCACAACTACTCTCTTTCTCTATCATATCCATTCACTTAGAATTAGGACAGAAGGACTAATAAGGAATTCCTCTTCTTAAGAAAATGACCATATGCATTTTCCTAAAGGATGAGTATTTAAAGAATAAAATTTTGTGCTCAGTTAAGATCCCAGTACCTTTGAGCACTTCAAAATCATGGAATCTTTTTTTTAGAAGATTTTGAGAGAAAAAAGGAATTTCCATAGTCATCTAGTGCAGGGCTTCGTAAACTTTTCCCACTCATGGCTTTTTTACCTGAGAAATTTTTATGTGACCCCACATATGTAAGTATATAAAATAGATATACAAATCAAACATTAACTGAAAATAAATCATAATTGTGTGATTCCCCACATTCAATTACATACCCTGATATGGGAGTCATAAACCACAGTTTAAGAAATTTTGATTTTCCAAACACAAAGGAATCTGCACTGTGATATATATAGTCAACAAGTGATTATCCAGTCTCTTCTAGAAGACTTCCATAGAGAAGGAAATCCATCACCTTTCTAGGCATCACCTTCTGCCTTTGGACAGCTCTAATAAATAGGACTTCATGCCTAAATTGGTTTCTTTGCAGCTTTCACCTAATTGTTAAGGGCAAACAGAACAAGTCCTCCTCCAATTGACAATCTTTCACATATTTAAACCCAGGTATCTTCTTTCTCTTATTCTTTTCTCCAGGCTCAACACACCCTTTTTCTTCCATGAATCCCTATGTGCAATGAACTCACAACCCTTCCTCATCCTGTTTTTGTTGTTATTGTTTGTTTTGTTTTGGTTTGTTTTGGTTTGGGTTGGGTTTTTTTGCACATTCAAGAATATTGGACAGGACTTAGGTTTTAACAAAGGCTCAATCACTAGTCTTATAACAAATGCATCATTGGTCAGCTCTTTGGTTTTCTTACATCTGGTTTCTCAAATAATTTATAGAAAAGCCTAATGTATAAAAATTTCCCAAGAACATCAACAACTCAAAAGACACAGAAAAAAAGCCACCAAAGTAACTAGATGGATTCCTTTAGATCTATATTCCTATGAAACAGAGTTTTCCCCTAGTTATCTGGTTATCATCTTTCCAGTATATTCACATTTATAGCCATAATGTAAAGATAAATTTTGAGATGCTATCTTTATGTTCTGCCTAAATGGGAAAAAGTTTAATGATCTTACAAAGTCTATTAGAGACTTCTGCTTCCTCCCTCTTCCTATAGCAAAATTTCTGACTTTGATGACACTTACCATGGCCCTTGCCATCCTAGGTGTGAAAATAAGTTTGAAGGTAAAGGCAATGAGTCATGTACTAAAGGAAGAGAATCAAACTGAGAGTGTCAAACCAGTAGAGAATGAGACCAGTGGGAGAATGGTGGGACAAAGCTCCTGGAGGAGATTCATTGAGACAAGATTGAAAAGTGACACTGGTAGTATTTTTAACCCTAGTCCTATATTGGTTCATGGGGATGGGATGGGATGGTGCAAAAACTCTGATTTTATTAATATAGGAAATTCTCAGAGTAGAAACGCTTTCCATGGATACAGGTCAGCAGCAACTTGTTGGTAAAGTCTGTTCTTAGAAGGGTTCCTGAGGTAATTCAAAAAGTTGAGTAGGACTCACCCATAATCATATGGGAGACTTTAAGCAGGAATTGTTTCTAGGTCTTCTGGATCCCAAGACAAATAATCTATTCTCTATTTCCATTTTTCCCTCCTAAATTACATGTTGCCAAATACATGAAGTCTGTTGATTTTTTCCTCTTATTTTGGTAAAATCTCAGAGTCTATCTGGATTCTCCACTTACCAAACATCTCTCCCACATTCTGTTGATTATTACTCTACATTTCTTGTCTCCATTTGCTTTTGGAGCATGGCTACCATAATTCAGGCTCGCCTCTTATCTCCCATCCCAGTGAAGTCTTTGGATTGGTGTCTCTAAACCTGCTTTACCGTGGTAGCCTCATAAGTTGTCTCGTTGCCAATATCTTCCTTTTCTATCCCTCCTTAAATCAGCTGTCAAAAGGAATCATCCTGTTGTAAGGATCTGACCATCTCACTCACATGATTAAAAGCAACCAGAGACTTCTACTATCTCTATAATAAAATGTAAACTTATTGGCTTTGCATTTAAGGCCTTATATGTTCTGGCTCCTGCCTATCTCCCCACCTTTATTTATATATTACTCCCATTCAAGCTTCATGTTCCACCAAACTAGATGGCTTTCTAAACTTGATATATCATTTTCCACTTCTGTGCCTTCTCTTCAACTCCATCTCTTTCTCTCCTTTTCATTAGAATTCATTATCTTCTTCTTGGTTAAAAATTCATGTCTTCATTCATTCTGTTTCAGAGCCCACCTTGTCAATAAAGCCTTCCTTGTTTCCTCCCTTCCTCCTTGAATAATCTTGGTACTGAGCCTTTTCTTTTCTCCCTTCACACCCAACCCTGTTTCATATTTATCTGTGGCCATGTCCATTCAGCACAACAGAAGTCTCTGGGCAGAGAAATTGATTTAGTTTTGGTTTTTATCCCCAGCATTAGAACTATAAAATCTAGAGCTAGAAATCGCATTATTTGGAGCAAACTCAGGCCAGGGCCAGACAGATCAGGGCTTGGCAAGACAAGCTAGCCCAGAAAATATAATGTAACTAGGGGTATAATTGTACCAAGGGAAAGATAGACTGTTTCTTTTCCCATATTCCCCTGACTTCAATCAAGGGTTTTCTTCATCCTTAAACATCTTACTACAGCACTACAAAAACATAGAGATAGTCCCTATTCTTGTAAGATGAGTACAGTTCCCCGACCCTTCCAGGGCATGACTGGACCCCTGAGATATCAACAATTGGTCAAAGGCTCAGATACAGCTTCTAGTTACAAAGTATACATCCTTAGTAGGCACTTAGTGTTAAAATGAATTGAATTGTACATGAATTTAGACCAGTCCAGTGAATTTTACCAGGTTTCAGGGTTAGAAAATATGTCACTTCCTCCAAAATGTAATCCAGATCTTGGGTACAAGGACTAGAGAAACATCAAGGTGATAGACATCTATCTATCCTCATTTAGAACTTTGGGATTGAATGTGTAACATAGGAGACATAGTCACAAGACTACCCAACATGGCTTCCCTTTATCAAAGATGCTCTGTTCTATGAGCAAAGGACCTCAAGAGAAATGCAATATTTGCAGATTGATTTAGAGGATCTACCCCAAAAGTTCACATGAACTAGTTGTGAGCAACTTGTGGTAGAACATCCGAGATTACGGTCTGATAGCCACATTCGGATACACTACCACTTAACATTTAGGTGCACTTCAAGAATGAAAGACAACAGCTCATTTAACCAATTTGTGTATAAACCATTCAGCCAATGAAGCAAAAAGTTCTTTATGGAGCATTTCTTACATTCCAGACACTTTCCTAATCACTGAGCATACAAAGAAAGACAAAAGAACCGTCCCTATCCAAAACAGATTATTTCCCTTTTCATGCCTAGAAACCCCTCACTTTATCTCCTTACTTCTCATTGTTGCCAAATTGCAGATGGCAGTGGTATCCACTGTGTGACCTCCTATGAACTCTCTGATTTACTGGCATCTAACAAAACTGAGCCGAGCCATTGTTTCCCTATCAATATTTGGTTTCTGTGTCAAGGATCAGCTCTTCCCATTAGTTGAATTTAAAGTCTTTGCTCTGGTCCCTCAGATAAGCCATTCCATTTAAAATCCATGAAACCTACCAGAAGGCTGAAGCAGGAAAGATTGAAATGCTTTTTAAAAAAATAATCATAAGGAATGGGCAGAAATGACAATCCTAACACATATATTAAGGGAAGAGAAATCCCACTCCGAAGGGGATGAGAAGTGGAATTTCCAATTTGCTAATGGCTAGAGTTACTAATCTGCAAATGTATTCTGCCATTGGTGAGTCTTCTTTTAACAGGCAGAGATGATAACCTTGTGGATTAAAATGTCTGAGAGGGAGAGTTAGGGATCTGGTGCCATTAAAAATATAGGTACATTAGGTCCCAAATAGATTGGATCTTGTAAGGAGAACATCAATCAAAATAAACCCCTATTTAGAAGAAGGACACTTAAGAAAAAAACAAAAACAAAAACAAAAACAAAAAATGAAGCTATACCAGAGCTAGCCCTAGGCAAAAGTATGGAGAAAGGAACTAAAATCGATTTTTTTTATTTGTTATGACTTCTGTTTGTGTTCTACCCCAATCAGGACTTCTCCAAACTTCTTCCTGATCCTTCTGTTTAAGAAGAAAGTGTTCTAAAGTCTTACGCTTCTCAAAAAAAGTTTATTTTTTTTAAAAAGAAATGGCACATGTCAAGGTATTACTTTATAATAGTATTAACTTTAGGAAGAATGATACCTAGGTTTGGGACCAAGTGGATCTTAGCTGCATGACCATCCATTTTTCATATCAAGCAAGGAGAATGACTCGACTTGGTACAGTTTTCTACTGTTCCTTTTCCTGCTTTGTTTGTTAAAGGCTTGAGAGTTAGTATCAGAATGAGTATGATTTGAATGTTGGTCCAAATCTTGCTTTTGACACACATGGGCTATGTAACTCCTGGATAAGTCACTTGTTCTCAGTATTCTAGGCAATTCTCTGACAAAGCAAACTGAGGATCTCTCTAATATAGAGCTGTGACTCTCTTGCAATTCTCTAACATAGAAGCTAAAGGTCTCAAAGGCAGCTAGGTGGTGAAGTGGATAATGTACTAGCTTTAGAATCAAGAAGACCTGAATTCAAATTCTGACTATAGACAAATCATCTAAATTTTGTCAGCCTCATGGTTTTTGTTGTTATTGTTGTTTGTTTGTTTTCTAATCTGAAAAATAGACTAACCCCTTGCAGAGTTATAATGAGGATCAAATGAAATGACATATATAAAGAACTTTGCAAACATTAAATTGGATTATATACATATATTGGATTACTTGCTTCTAGGGCAGGGGGTGGGAAGAAGGGAGGGAAAAAATTTGGAACACAAGGTTTTGAGAGGATTAATGTTGAAAACTATCCTTACATGTATTTTGAAAATAAAAAGCTATTATTTAAAAAAAGGAATGAAAGAAAGTGGAAAAAAATAAAGTAGTTTATATAATGCTATGTCTCATTATCATCTGCATGAGTAAAGGCAGTTTTCCTTGCCAAGAAAATTTTCTGTAGCAGTGAAATCACAGGTTCATACCCTTTCCCCCCCACAAGTAAAAAGTTATGTTTTAACTTTGCCCTCAAAATTTAGTTTAATTGCTACCAAAATCAGGTGTTTTTAGTGTTTGTAGATGTTTTGTTTTGTTTTGAGAAGGCCAGAGAAAGTTATTTTAGTAATATACCAGAGAACTATATGGGTGAAAAAATTGTATTTTATATCCCAGTTCTTAGGAAAAGGGAAGCAGTAGAAAGAGCTCATGGAAGGAAATTATCGCAAAGAGTTATGTGAACTCAAGTTGTTGATAATGGATGGCAGAGAGAGCATCTCTCCTTCTTTATTGAGGGTGCCCACTAAGTGTTGTGTGTTGCTGTTATTGTTGTTTAAAGCCTTGGCTGTATCCTCCTTCAATTAGAGAATTGCCCAGAACTCTGAGAACAAGTGACTTGTCCAGGATATACCTAGCCCAAGTGGATCAAAAGCAAGATTTGGACCAAAGTTCAGATGGCACTTCCCTCCTTTGTGACATTTAATTTATCTCTTGTCAGCTATGTTCAAAACCAGTTGATCTCCTTGGCTCCATGTCTTAAGAGCCTTCTCCCGTATCTTTCTAGGATTCATAAGAGATGGGATAGATATTGATGTGATAAGTCTAAAAGTGATTGTAGGTAATGAGAAATAGATCACTATAAGAATGTCCACAGATCTCTATTTGCCTCTTCCTGCTTCATCTATGGAAACAGAAATTATCTGCATATTTTCTCCTCTTTATGAAATCAGTCCATAAATATTTATTAATGCCTACTATGTGCAAGCCTGTGCCAAATTCTGGGGATGCAAGAAGAGGCTCCCTAATGTTATTTGTTAGGTTCATGGAAGGTAAGACACAGAAGGAGGATTTCTGATTAATGAAGACCTAGTACCAAATGCTCCATTCCCAGATACTTCAGACTAATTGCATTGAGACTCTAAAACTTCCTCAGAGAAATCCACAATATTATGAAAAAGATTGCTTGGACCATCCACTCTAGAAAACAATAAAATAATATTAGTTGATACACAT
Organism: Sminthopsis crassicaudata; assembly: GCF_048593235.1. NCBI lineage: Eukaryota > Metazoa > Chordata > Mammalia > Dasyuromorphia > Dasyuridae > Sminthopsis > Sminthopsis crassicaudata. The sequence goes on along the minus strand of NC_133618.1, from coordinate 45,340,451 downwards.
ATTGTGATTTAAAGTGTGCTGATTATATTATCGTATTATCATATTTGATATGATATTTGATTGACATCATATGATCATTACAATCCAGGTAGACTCAAAAGATCCAGGCATAGAATTGGAAGGAAAGTAATAGACTCCAGCCCTTGTGTTTTACATGTGAGGAAAATAAGAGGGGCAGCCAGGTGGTGCAGTGGATAGAGCACCAGCCCTAAAGTCAGGACCACCCGAGTTCAAATCTGGTCTCAGACACTTAACACTTCCTGGCTGTGTGACCCTGGGCAAGTCATTTAACCCCAATTGCCTCAAAAAAAAAAAAAAAAGAAAGAAAGAAAAGAAAAAAGAAAATAAGAAACGGTAAAATGACTTGTCTGGTATTATTGTCCCCAATGTAATCAGTGAAAAGTTGGATCCATGGCCATACAACCAATAAGTGTGCAGAGGAAGGCTTCAAACTGGGATCACATGAGACCTCTAAGTGGCAGGGCCCCTGCCTCAAACACTCAGCTGTGAGATCCTAGGCAAGTCATGTAACTCTGTCAGCCTCAGTTTCCTCATCTGTAAAATAAGGATCATAATAGAATCTGCCTTCCAGGGTTGTTTTGAGGATCAGTGAGTTAAAATTAGAAAGCACTTAATTCGATGCCTGGACCATAGTAAGTATTATATAAATGTTAATTATTATTTGTAAAAGCATTTCACACAATTCCTATATAAAAGTTAGTTGTTGCTGTTATTATTATTATATATTTATGTATTATATATCTACATTATTATGTTTTGTTTATAATATATTAATTATAATGATAAAATATTTTATATTAAAATATAAATTGCTAGGCAATGTCATGTTTTCCCTTCCCCCAAAGTTACTAGGAATATATTATTTGCTAAACCATATGTTTGCTTTCTTATCGCTATAAAAAGTTTTATGAGAATCTAAGTATGCAGTGCATGAAAGTATCCTTGATGAAAATATGGGAAGGAAACAAGCAGATTTTCACAGAGAATCCCATATTTATAGCCTCAGAATTGATATGTACATTCCATTATTTCACTTACATATGTCACCAGGACAAGAGCTGTTAGGAAGGAAGGCCAATGAGCTGGGTCCAGAAGGGAGCAAAAGGAAAAATCTGGATTGTGGAGCATTGGAAAACTGGAGATGTTGATTCCAGGTTCCACTGTGGTAGCCTATTTTTCATACTAAGGTTCTAAGGGCTACACAGTAGCCCTTTTTTTCAATGATGAGTGAAATGTTTAATTTAGATCAGATTAAATAAAATCAGATGAAGGCCGCAATTACAGTGCATGAAGGACAAGGTGTGAGACCCATCTCTACAGATGAGACTCAATTACTCATTTGCAAATTAATGTAAATGCATCATGCATTTAATTAGTGCTAATGAATAATTATAGAGTAAAGTATATTTCTATGAAATAAACTTTAAACACAATGTTTCAAACATGGATTGGAAGTTAAAAACCTGAATAAATAAACAAATGAACTAACAAGCAAACAAATAAAAACTCCACAATTTGAGCACAACTTTGGAGACAGGAGATTTCTATTAAGAAACAGGTGACTGACACAAAATGTGTTTGAAAAAAGTCTCTCAAAGACCATGGAAGTCAGTGCTGTCCTTTCTCCCCAGATTCCTTCACTAAGGTCTTTTTAAATTGGCCATTAGCTGGTAATAAAGTTCATGACTTCTGCCATAGTCTCCAAAACTATGATCTCAGACTCACTAAAAATATTAATAACCTAAAAAACAATGGAAAGGTGCCAAAATACTGTCACCTCTTTTAGCTTTTCACTAAGGATAACAAGCATAAATGACATTATGGAGCATGTGTATTCGGGAACCAAAGATGGGCTGATCATACCATGAGAATGAGAGAAGACCAGGTGGCAGACTGATACCCACAGGATAGTGAAGAAAGGCCTCTAGTGTGTTGGATAGATTGTCTGTGAACTTTTAATGGGAAAACATAGATGAGAATCAATCAAAATAAGATTATATGAAGGGGTTGCTATCTATACTGACGAAGGAGTACTTTCATGGATGAAAATATGAGCCCTTCACTTAAACTGATTATTGAGGTTATTCTCCTTTATTTTCTTTTGTGGTGTTGTTTTGTTTTCATTTTTTATTTTATTTTCTGAAAATACTCATTTCTTTATGAGTCATGTTGAAGAAGAAAACTATGAGAGAGAAAACAGAAAAAGAAGTAAACATAGCATGTGTTGATTTGTATTCAATCTCTTTTTTTATATATAATACTATTTCCAAAGACTTTCATATCTGAAAGGAATATAATGATTTAGATTTTAAAAGTGATGTGATTTTTGTTCACTTGTAAACTTTGTGGTTTGGTACTGAGTACATTGGACTTTTATTCATTTTCCTATGTAGATTTTCAAACAAATTGGATAGAACATAATAAAGAAGATCCATTTTGTGTGAATGTGGTACATGGGCCATTCTATGAATGAAAATGAAAAAAAAAAAAAAACAAATGAAACAAACACAAGCTCACCTTCATTAGAATGAAGAGAAAATGATTGCTTTTGAATATTATAGAAGAGAAAATGTAAAATTGGGATTAAACATCTATTCTACAGGTAGTATCTTATCATACTTGAGAATCTGATCTACTTTCAAAGTACAACCTAGAAGATGGACATGAGGATTCAGGGAGTGTGAAAGGAAGGCTAACTTGTACACTTCATAACATACAACAATAGCACCTGAGTTTGCCTTTCTTTGTATACCTAATGCTTAGCAAAAGATATGGCATATCATCAGTGCTTCTTAAATGCTTGTTAACTGTGTCAGTCAGTGACTGACTGTCATTGGTCTTTTCTACTTTAAATCTCTTGCTATTATATTTTATTTATTGTTCAAATAAAGAGAATGCATAAAATAAGATTTTTTAGGCAATTGACACAAAAATCTTTCAATAACAACATATATTCCCAATATAATAAACTTTAGCTTTAGTTTGGCATCCAAGGCTTGCTAAAATCTTTTTCTAAGCTACATATCAATTGATGATGATGATAAGGAAAATGAGTAGAGCTAGCATGGATACAGTTCTTTGAGATTTACAAAACACTTACAAAATAATATTTTATCCTAACAACAGCTCTGGAAGTCAGGCTACTATTATTATCTTTATTTTACAGATGAGGAAATTGAGGCTGACAGAGGTTAAGTGACTTGCCCATGGTCTTAAAGCTAGCAAGACTGAATTTGAATTTCGATCTTTTTGATTCTAAATCAAGTGCTCTGTCTAGCCCTACTGTGCACTTAGCTGCCTCATCTTCCACTTTATTACCCTTTGTATACTTTGTGTTCTAGCTCCCTTAATCATGCCCTGGACTATTCTTCCCCTAATCCCCAGGTTGTGAAGGTAAGATAGGTGAACCTGCCTATTGAAATTCTGCCTACCATAAAACAAATACTATCTCCCCATGAAGCTTCTCTGATCCACACATTATCCTCCAATCCCTTCACCCCTAAGGAGAAGTAATTTCTCCTTCCTCAGAACCCCCATAGTACAGTACTCTTTGCCTCTTGCTAATGAACTTCAGATCTATTTTTATTATAATTATTTGAATTTGTGTCATCTTTTCTACTAGATGATAAGCCCCTTGAATGAATGGACTGTGTCTCATTGATCTTTGTATTTCCCTGAGTGCCTCTCTTGGTGTCTTGCATGTCATAGACACTCAACAAATGTTGACTGAATTAATTAAATGGATGAGATGACTAATTGGTGACTTGATTTGCCAAGTATGTGAAGGAGTTTTTGAGGGAGATTTTGATCAGTTGCTCTCTATGGAGGAAAATGAATTTCTATCAGCAAGGGAGATTTTGGCAGGACTTTAAAAAAGATTTTTTTTGTTCATAGAGATAAAACACTAGGATGTGCTGCTGAGAGAAGTTGTAGACTTCTATTCCTAGAAATATCCAGGAAAAACAGATGAAAATTATCAATCTTCTTTGTTTAGGTAATAATCTCTTTATAGAGAGAAGCTAGACACTCAAAGATCTTTCTGCTCTTACTAGCCTACAGTAGTAATTCTATTTTTTATAATAAAGTTGCACATAAGCCAAAAAGGCTTACTTCCTATCATCCAATCAAAGAACCACAGTTTTTGGTAAACAACTTAATCACCAAACATAGCCATTGCACAACTGAATATTTCCTCTACACTTACTTATAAACCTTGCAGTTTTGTTTTATTGGTCTCTTTTTTAATTTGTTTTTACCCAAAACAATTTAATTTGTTTCTTACCCCAAGATCTAACTCTGATCATGGAAGATTTTTTTTCCTCCATGTTATTTCTTTCCTTCCGACCAAGACTCTTAGAATAATTTTCCTGTTGTTACTCTGGCTAGCTCCTTTGGTTTTCAACATGCCACAGGAACTGATCTCTCCAAGATTGCTAGAGACATTTCTGGCCAAATCCACAAGCCAATTCTCTCTCCTCGTTGAACTTATCCTGCCTGTTGAATCTGTCAACGTTGGCTGTTTTTTTTTTCAATATAATAATTTCTGGTATTAGTTTCCAAGGCTTAATTCTCAATGGAATTTTCTGGCATTCATCTAGTCTTTTTCATTCTTTTATTCCATACCTATTAACTGTTGTATTCCGAGAGTGATTCTTTCTTCTTGTCCCTAGCATCTCCCCTAGGGGATCTCATAGGTCTTTTGACCTGGAGGAGGCCTGAGAGATTATCGAGTTTAATAACATTATTTTATAGATGAAGAAACTAAAAGGCCTGAAGTTTTGGTTTTACATATGGTGGTAAATAAGATAAAAGTCTGAGAATAGGATATGGATTTGTAGACCACAGCATAAAATATAGTAATGACAGTCTCTTGACTAAAGATGGAATATACCCAACAGGGACTGGTAAAAATGTAATTATGTGGAATCTTTTAAAACTTATCAAAATTAGTCTTTGCACCAGAAAAAAAAAATGGGAACAGTAGAAAACAGCCTTTGTGTATCCACCATGGTAAATACCATTGACAATAGCTATAATTTAGGAAGGAGGATAGAAGTGGAGATACTCCCAATATCCCTGGGGATAAAACTGAAGAACGTAACCAATGATAAAGCTCTTGTACTCAGCTGTTTATACAGAAAATTACAAAATATTGATAATATGCAAGGTGAATTAGAGGTCATTTTTCAGGAGACGATTTTTGGTTTCAAAGATATCACTGAGACTTGGTGTATGATTGAAGTATGGTTCTGGAAAGCTATACCTTATTCCAAAGAAACAGGATAGGTAAAAGGTTGTTTTGTTCATTTGGGTCTGACTCTGCGATGTGGATGATATGGGGCTTGATTATATAGAGCTCCAAGTGTCAAGGTTTTCTTGGCAAAGGTTGTGAAGTGGTTTGTAATTTCCTTTTCCAGTTCATTTTACAGATGATGAACTAAGGCAAACAGGGTTAAATGACTTTTCCAAGGTCACACAATAAGTATACGAGGTTGGATTTGAATTCAGGTCTACCTGACTCTAAGCCTGATGCTATATCCACTGTGCTGCCTTACTATGTAAAAGTAGGAGAGTATGTGTGTCATTTATATGTATACTTATACATATAAATACATATACACACATGTGTGTGCATTTATATGTACATACATACATGCATTTGTTTTGAATGTATGTATATGTATGTTTTGGGCATATGTATACCATGTTGTATTCTATGAACACATGAATAAGCATATATGCACACTGGGTGTTCGTATACATGTACATATATATATATATATATAGTGTATGTACACTATGTTTTGTATATTCATGTGTATATATGTGCACATATATAGAGAGAAAAGAGGGAGAGACAGAGACAAAGACAGTTAGAAAGGGAGGAAGGGAAAGACAAAGAGACAGACAGATAGAGTCAGAGAGAGAAACCTTCCCCACACAGACAGATAAACAGACAAACAGACAGACAGAGACAGAAAGGATCTATTCATATGAAGAAATCCAGGAAATAGCCTGGAGGAAAGTGTTGGAGTGAGGAGTATGGTAGAGAACATTTATTTTAAGATCAATGGAGACATAAACAGAAACAGCACTAAAATATAAACATTAGGATTTACTATAGACTACATGGGTAGAGATCTTGGGAATATATTACAAACTGAGCGCAGAAGCCTGATGTATTAGTGATAAAATATTTAACCCATTTAGACATCTTCCAAAGAACTCTGGATTCTTTTTATCTGTCTCTCTGTGTGTTTCTCTGTTGTATATATCTCTGTCTCTCGACGCTTCTGTGTCTCTCTCTGTTCATTCTTTGGGTCAATGTCTCTCTATCTCTGTCTCTTTTTCTCTTTCAGTCTCTAATAATAATTTGGCTGATCTTCATGAAAATCCCATCCTTGAAAAGGTAGAGGAACCGACTAGTAGACTTTCTTCTCTTAGACTTAACTCTTATCACAAGGAAAAAACTGGTTTTTAGATTAAAAAAGGATGGAGCCTTGGAAGAATGTGACCGACTTTAGTTTAGAATTTATCATAGAGGAAAGGATCAAGTCAAGTCAAGTCACCAATCATTTATTAAGTGCTTACTATATGGCAGGCATTGTGTTAAGCATTAGAACTGAAAATAGAAGCAGTAGCAACATACTTTCTGCCCTCCAGACTTCTCAGATTGAAGGAATAGAATAAAACAAGAATGGAATAATGCACGAAGTAGTGGAAGGGGCAAGAAGGATGTGATTCTGAAAGAAAGCCAGAATTTTAGATGGTAAGTAGTGGGAAATAAGGTCATATGGATGATATGGGGCTTGATTATATAGAGCTCTAGGTGTCAAGAAAGGAAAAAGTTTAGACTTGATGCTGGAGGAAAAATGGAATCATTAAAGGTTCTTGAGAAAAGAAGTGGTGTGATTTTAAAAAAAGCATTATTCTAAAAGAGGAGCTCAATTTAAATTTCAAGAAATTATTTTTCAAAATATTTTGACAACTGCATTTCAGTACAATTGGTTTCCTTTGTAATTCTGTGTGTTTTATTTTAGACATTTAAAAAGATTATTCAGAGAGAGAGTCCATAAGTTTCATCCATCTGCCAAAGGATCCATGATATAAGAAAGGGTTATGAATTCTTGGTCAAAAAAGAGTAAGTTGGCAATATTATACAGAATTCAAATTAATTAAGCAATTCAACAGTTATTCAAATTGAACTTATTCCACACAGCTAGATTGTGGCAAGGCTGGGGTTAGAACTCAGATCCTCAGAATCCTAAGCCAATGCTGTCTTTCTCAATGTTAGTTGGTCTTTACTATTTGTCTCTAGATACCACAATATTGAATAAAGTATGTATTCTCCCTGAACTTCAAAAGGAGAGAGTAATACCTGTATTACTTGTTTCCCATGGTTATAATCAGATTCAAATAAATTACTATATATAAGGTGGTCTGCCAACATTAAAGTACTTGTGACATATGTTAATCATTATCATTATTTAAAAACTAATTGATATTCACAATCACATTCCATCACTATGTATTCTCCGCATCAGAGGATACTCAAGTACACTTTCTAACATGTAGGGGCTGGGGGAAAGTCCATGAAATTTTTTAATATTGAAAAGCAATCTTTATGCGCAACAATGCTGGCGACCGCTGCTGGAAGGGATATCTCTCCCTCTTCTGAGATCCTCAAGCATTTCCTTTCTACACCATTCATTCAATACTTATATACTTTCTTTAGGTTTCTATTTATATATATGGACCCATTTCCCTATGCAAGCTGGAAGCTCCTTGAGGAGAGGCACTGGCTAATTATTTTTTTTTTATTCCCACTCAATGAACACATGTAATTGATGGTTGGTTGATTGGTTGGTTGAAAGGACTTATTTTGGAGCATCTCACAGCATGTAGCTTTCTAAAGCTCCTTATAAAAGTGACACCTGGCATTTCTGATGTGGATCAGGTCTCTTTATATAAAGGGTAGAAAGGATATATATAAAAATAATCCTGCAGATTGACATTATTTTAATAATTGTAATTATTATACTCTGCATTTATAAAAAAAGTCTCTCTTTCTCTAAGGAGCTCATAGACATTTGTAAGCAATGGTCTTTATCCTGCTGCTAAGTAGAAAGTAAATTGCTTGTCTTTTAGAAGAGAATTAACTCTTTCAGGGCACTGGGGTACCATTTAGTAAATGAGTATGATTCTAAATGGCACTCCAGATACCTAAAGATAACCCAAATGAATCTTGAAAATGAGATATACCCAGTGCTTAAAAGAAATCAGGGCATGTCGAAAGGAAATCAGGCAACAGGCCTAAAAGAAATTTAATTTACGCTATTTCTTGTCTCTAATACTTTTTGTCAGTTTTCATGGATATCTGTTCAGGGTTGCCAGAATATATTTGCTAAAAGCTGATGATTGTGATCTCTTAATCTGCCGTACTGTGGGAGCAATAAAAGGAGGGACAGCCAGCTCAAAAAAGAAGGGAGCCATTTCTAAGTGAGGTTGGTCCCATCCAAATTAAATTGAGGGGGAGCTAATGATTTTGAAGACCATTTGAAAGGCTGCTCACAATGATTCCTTTATGCCCTGGAGAATCCTTTCATCATAAACATGGTGGTTTACTTCGTATTCTGAGTTGGAATTGAATCGACTTGGTGAGCTTCCTTATTATCTTTATGAAGTACAGTAGGTAGAGGATACATCTTAGAATCAACATGATTTCTTCCATGATAGAGGTATCACACCTAGGAGTAAAACATAAGCTTTCTGAGGGCAGGGATTTGTTTCTAGGGTTTTGTTCTATTTTTTTGTTTTGTTTTGTTCCATTTTAAAAAAATCTTTGTATTTCCAGTATCTAGTGATCCACACATGGCAAGAATATTAGAAAGCTTTACTGAATTGAACGATGTACCAGATAATGTGACATTTAGTTCCTAATTAAGGGAGGGAAGGAAGAAAGGAAGGAGGAAATGAAGGATGGAGATAAAGGGGAAACGAACATTTATTAAGTGCTTACTATATGACAGGTACTATGTTAAGCATATAGGTACAAATAGATACAATATTAATAATAGATACAAAATTAGTTTCTGGTCTCAACAAGTTAATAGTGGACAACAATTTTTTTTTCCCCAATGGCGGAAACTGAGGCCATTTAGTAGCAATTTGGGGAGGACAGATTGGAAACAGTAGTTTTCCTACATGGTCCTTTGCATCTGGTTGGCTTTTAAAGTCACTTTTCTCCAGAAATTTAGAATGTATTAACTCAACTTTTTTTTAATTGAAAATTCATTTCTAATACATATTAGTAGTTTGTATGGTATTTCTATGAATTCTTATTTTACCCTGTTAAAGCCTTTATTACTCCTAAATACCTTTAAGTTTTATAAAACGAGATGGATTTGGAAACGCAGGAGCCCTGAGTGACTTCTGATTTGTTCTGTCGGGCCCTTCCCTGGTGGATCAGATGGGCCTCTGAGAAGGAACATGGCAGTGCTCCATACACTGGGAGTTCCCCCCATTTTGTGTGAAGACGATTCCATTTGGAACAATCTCCTTGAGTAAGACGCTCATTCCTGTTTCTGCTTTTCAGCCAGAGGCACAAGAATGAATCTCTCCCAGGTACAGAGCATCCTTCCTGAGAACAATTTATTTCCCATCCCTTCTGCCTCTCTAGCAGTCTGTTTCCAGGGGCCTCTTTACATAGACCCTGAGCTTTTCAAGGTAAATATGCCAGCTAAGTCTAATTTCTGCAGTCCACACACCTCTGAGCCCCTCAAACTCCAAGGAACAGCTTGAAAGAAGAGAATCAGCAGGCTTCTGAAAGGAGATCAAGAAATTCAGCAAAATGTCTTGGGAGGGGGGCCGGGGGGAAGGAAAAGTGAGCTCTCTATGCTAACTAACGGCCTTCGTTTTCCAGTAAGCAGCGTGACTGGCAACAGAAATAAACACTAATGGGGAAAGTGTGGATCAGTCTAATTGTATAATTGCAGGTTGCTTTCTGTTCTGCGTGCAGAGATGGAAGTCACATCTGAGGTTTCCTGTATGCATCCATATATGTGGGGAATATTGAACTGAGCATGGGTGTAGTCCGTGGTGCTGAGCTGGAGAATTAAAACCTCTCTTCTGAAGACTCAGGACCCTGAGTTTCGTTGTGGTTCTTTTTTTACTGGAGAAACTTGCCCTGAAGGACTAACAGAAAGAAGGGCCGTCTCCCTGCCACTGAAGGAAGGATCTCATTCATCTCCCAAGCGGCCCTTTTAATATTCCAAACTGCCTTTAATCATCCTGCAGCGGGTTAAACTTAGGAGCCAGGTCAGCAATCCCTTCTGCTGACTGACTGTTCTAACTTTCCAGCAATTAATGAACCTGATGGGCCTCTCGCCCTACCCCTCTGCTGACACTAGGCCCTGAGAGACCTTTCCATGGAAGAGAGAGCTGGATACAGTTAATTTCCTTCAGTTTGGGGAGGAGGGGGAATATTTCCAAGGATTGAGGCCTACAGAGGTAGGAAACCAGCTTCCTTGTCTTGTATGCAGCCTCTTTTATTGGCACTTTATGAATTTCCCAGAATCTGACTAAAGTTTTATGGAGAGTTGTTTTTCTTTTTCTAATTATTTACAGATATATCTCTTTTTAACCTCCACATACAGATACACTTCCATTGTAACAAAGAAAAAAAAAATTTAGCAAAAGGATATGGCCCCATCGCAATAATATTCAAGATTCTATACTTCACCTCTCCAAAAAAAGTGATAGAACAGTTACTTATTGGCCAGCTGGAACTAGGCCTGTGGGCGACTCTGACCAATGCATTTTTTCAACCTCTTTTCCTCAGTTTCCTTATCTGTAACATGAGCTAGAGAAGGAAATGGCAAACCACTGAAGTATCTTTGCCAAGAAACCCAAATAGGGTCACAAAGAGACAAACACAAATGAAAAGTGACTGAAATTCAATGGTAATAAAGTCCAGTGTCTCCTTTTTATTTCTGTTCCGTTGTAATGAACTGATCACTTCCTCTCTCTCTAGTCTGGTCATCAACCTCATACCTATCAGATTGGCTAATGTGACCAAAAAAAAAAAAAAAAAAAAGATAAATGTTGGGAAAAAATGGGGGAAAATTGGAACAATAATGCATTGTTAGTGGAGTGGTGAACTGCTCCAACCATCCTGGAGACCAGTTTGGAATTATGCCCAAAAGGCAACCAAATTGTGCATACCCTTTTATCCAACAACTCCACTACTAGATCTGTATTCCAAAGAGATAATAAAAAAGAGGAAAAAGACCTACATGTATAAAAATATTTAATGGTGACAAATTATTATGAAATTGAAGTAATGCTCCTCAATTGAGGAATGGCTGAACAAGCTTTGTTGTATGAAAGTAATGAAATACAGTTGTGCAATAAAATATGGCGAACAGGCAGATTTCAGAAAACTATGGAAAGATGTATACAAACTGATGCAAAGTAAAATAAGCAGAACCAGAAAACATTATTCACAGTATCAGCAACATAGTATGATGAACAACTATGAATGACTTAGCTCTTCTCAACACAGTGATCCAAGAAAAGTACAAATGACTCATTAAAAAAAAATGCTATCTATCCTGATAAAGAACTGATGGACCCTGAATGCAGATTGAAGCTTATTTCTCCTTCCTTTTTTTTCATTTTTCCCCTTTTGATCTGATTCTTCTTTCACAAGTGCAACACATATAGAAATATAGTTTACATGATAGCATATAAATAATTTATATCACATTACCTACTATTTTTGGAAGAGGGGAGGGGAAGCAAGGAGGGACAAAAATTCGGAACTAAAAATCTTGTAAAATATGTTAAAAATTTATCTTGACATGTAATTGGGAAAAATATTATTTATGTAAAAAAAAGTATGTCTCTTGTATGTGTCTTTTGTTTACTTGGCTACTTTTCTGTTTGAATAGGAGCTCCTTGATGTCAGGAACTGTAAACTTTCTTTGCATCTTCTTGGTTTAGTACAATGCTTGATATATAGTAGATACTTTAAAAAATGTTGTTGACTCCTTGCTACATCTCCCTTTCTCCCAAAGTGCTGCTGTGATTATGTTGCTATGAGCAGAGCTTTTCCTTCCGTGTTTAAAAGACTGGGGCAGGTGTGAGGAGGGCGGAAGGGGGATCTTTTATTTAAAGGGCTGAAACAATTTAGTCACTTTTCTCCCAGAATTCCAAGTTGTTTGCCAGACTTAGCAGCTTAAACTGTATCAATTTTCAGTATCTCCATCTTCTCTACATCTAATCCTGATCATTTCTGGATTTCTTGTTAGTGGTGTAGATTTTTTAAAAAAGAAAACAAAGTATTGTTCATCTTTTCTGTCTCGGAGCATTTCTGTATTTCTGTCAGTGGCGTTAAGTTTTTGAGGAGAAGCAGGGAGGGAGGGAAAGCACAACCCATTTAAGGTGGGCAGGTGGAATGTTCTGTGAAACTAGATTTTAACTTTTGTGTTAAAATAATTAAATAAGCCACCTTCAATCTCAGTTTTGATGTCTTTATTTTTAATTTTTATAATAATTGTTTTTAATTTTTCAAAAAACAAGCAAAAATAGTTTTCAACAATTACCCTTGCAAAACCTTGTGTTCCAAATTTGTCACCCTTCCTCTCCACCTCCCCAAATAGCAAGTAATCTCATATAAGCTAAACAGGTACAATTCTTCTAAACATTTCCACCTTTATCATCCTGCACAAGAAAAATCAGGTCAAAAAAGGAAAAAGAGAAGGAAAAGCAAACAAATAAGCAAACAACAAAAAAAGTGAAAATACTATGTTGTGATCCACATAGTCCCCCATAGGTGCAGATGGGTACAAATGGCTTTCTCCATCATAAGTCTATTGGAATTGGTCTGAACCACCTCATTGTCAAAAAGAGTCCATCATAATCGTCAATCTCAGTTTTTCAAAAGGAAGTTGTAGATATAGAAAAATAGCTAAAGACATATTTTGGAAGCGTGGTGGTATTTTTTTGAGACCACATCTGAGATTCCAATGTGCAACACAGTGGTTGGACCTGGAATCAGGAAGACCTGTGTATACATCCAGCCTTACTAGCCAAGTTAGATAATCAGTTAGATTTTCTTCTTAGATAATCATTTCACCTTCCTCAGCTTCAAATTTCTCAAAAGAGGGATTATATAATTGCTCCCACCTTCCTGAACTTTTGTAAGGATAAAATGAGATAATATAAGTTATGTGCTTTATAAATCTTAAAACACAATATATAGAGAAAAATTTGAGTCATTATTATTTTATCGGTATAAGGAACTCCTTAGGAGGAAATTTCTGCCATCATGCAAATAAACATTTATTCTACAACCTCTAATTTTATAGAGTTGCCCAGGGGCAACGATGGATTAAGAGATTTGCTGATTGTAGCACAGTCAATCTGTATCAAAAGTGCCAGTTAGCAAGCATCCTGGACTCCCAGGATGGCCTTCTATCCCTTACATGTCATCTTCTCTCAGCTAAGGGTTTTAGAATGCCAAAATTCAAATGTAAGTTTATTCAGAAGTCTAGCCGTGGTGATTATTTTAGGAGTGGCCATCTGCTTGGTCATCCTTTCAGGGGTATAGTCTCTAGTGTGAAGGATTTAAAGACAGGAAGCTCTAAATTCAAATACTTTCTCTAATACTTAATTAGCTGAGAAGTCATTTGTCCTTTTAACCTCAGTTTCTTCATCTGTAAAAAGAAGATAATAACAGGTATGGTAGCCACTTCACCTGGTTATTATGCAGTTTAAATGAAAAAAAAAAACATAAAACAAGTGTTTTTCAAAAGTTAAAGCATAAAAAACCCACATAGGCATTTATTATATACAATTAATAATTTTGGTTTTTAACCTTGGGAAAACTGAATACAGTATTGAACTTGGAATTATAAAGATTTAAGCACAAAGCAAAGAATTTTTAAAAAGACTTAAGTTATATATTTTACTACCTGGGTGACTCTCATTTAACCTGAGTGTGCCTCAATTTCCTGATCTTCAAAATGGGAATAATAATATATACCTCTGAAGGTTGTCAAGAGGATAAAATGAGATAGAATATATATAAAATCCTATGAGCTTCAAAGAACAATGAATTTGTTACCTATTATTTTCATTAACAATGATTTTTTAAAATGCTGATTCTTATTCAATCTGAAGGCAATAGGAAGATAGTTAGATTTTTATTATTTTCATACCAATACACACAAAAAATTTCTAATCATTTCTAGAACTGAGAATAAGCCTGGGAAAGAGTGCTGATTATTTCTTTCATCCAGCTATCTACATTTTGTTATTTGCTTCCCATTCTCTTGCTTTTTTTTTTTCTTTCATCAGTTTTGCCCCTTGGTTCAAATGGTCAGGGCTGCATTTGAGCTATTACTAGTTCATAATGATTGATGTATTTGCTATCGCAATCACTGCACGAGCAGAATCTGCCTCTGCTCGAGAAAAGCCAGTGTTTGTTCTCCAATATTTGTTGCTAACCTGACAAAATTATAATGGCAGCAAGCCATAGTCTATACTCATTCTGTTGATGGATTTGAATTCATTGGGAATTGGGTCTTGGTGGGCATTTCCAGATTAGGCAAATTTACTGATACCACATTTAACCTCCCTCCTCCCCCTACCTTCAGACAGAAGATTAATGCTCTCCAGACCTATGTCTGTCAGTTACTGGGGATAGGGCACCCCTGAACCACTCATTATCAAAATCAGGCTTTGTTGGAAGTCTTTCAATATAAAAAAGAGAACTCAAACATTGGCAATTGGGCATTTGTGATGGGGGAAAATAGGCCAGGCCTAACCTTCAGCTTTCCTTGATCCATCAGCATTTGTATACCCTCTGATTTAATCAAATGGCATAATGTTGAGGTAACTTGCAATGAAGTATGCAAAGAATGCTCCAGTAATGTCTGCAGATGTTTAATGATAAATTAGATCTTGTAATTATATGTGCAAAAATGTGCTAATGTGACAATACACGCCTAGACAATGGGCTTCCATTCCATTTTCATGCTTAACATTTTTCCCAACTTAATAATACTTATTATCTATCCTCTTGTTGATGTAAAATATAAATACAGTAGGTAATATATCATTTTTTAAGACGTCACTGATTGGGTAACTTCAGCTCATCAGAAACACAAAAAAGAATAAAAATGATAAGGAAAAAAATAACTTTAAATAGCCAAGTTAATACAAAATCAAAGACTTGAGGAAATGTTGCAAAAATAATAATTGACCCAAAATACTCTAAGGTTTGCAAATTTTTATGTAAATTATCACAACAACCTTGTCGGGAAGGTGCTGTTAATATCTCTGATTTACAGATGGGGAAACTGGGGCACAGAGTGACTAAGTGACTTGGCCATGGTTTCCCAGTATATGAGGCAGAATTTAAATGAACACAGGACTCTTCAGACTCAAAGCCCCAAGTTTTTTTCTCTATCATATTGCTTCAGGAACTTTGTTCCTTGTCAAGTCATCTATCACTAAAAGCCTCTTTATTTTTATGTGATCCAGAAGCCTAATGAGATTAGTGATCTGCTATCCCAGCCCATAAGGTTGAATAGGAATATATTGGGACAAAGGAGAAACAGGATGAAGGAGGTCATGTTCAAAGTGAAAACACAATAGAAAGAAGGAATAGTTGGAAATCTGACCATCAGGGTAGAATTAGAAAACAATCAAAAGTAGATGGATACAAGAACTCAAACAGCATTTCATTCTGGGGCCATTTATTTAAGGGAACCTCCAATGTTTCAATAGCCCTAAAGGATAATATTATAATGTGTTATTCAGGTGTTTCAGTCCAATTATTCATGATCCCATTTGGAATTTTCTTGGCAAAGATACTGGAGTGATTTGTCATTTCCTTCCAGCTCATTTTAAAAATGGCTAAACAGAGGCAAACATGATTAAGTGATTTGTCCAGCATTATATAGCTGGTATCTGAAGACAGAGTTGAACTCAGAAAGATGAGTATTCTTGGTTCCTAGATGAGTGCTCTATCCATTGCAATTTAGCTGTAACATTGTAATACTGTACAGTAATTATTAACACTACTACTACTACTACTATTTCTACTACCAGGTAGCATTTACATAGCTCCTACTACTACTACTACTATTTCTACTACCAGGTAGCATTTACATAGCTCCTTGATCCTTGGTCAACAAGCATCTGATACTGAAAACTTCCTATCTTGGTGGGATTTGCCCCAAATCATGCTATACTAGCATAGTCACCTACCTGCCATGATGAGATGTTTAATTTTAGAAGAAGAGATTGATATTGTGTTTAATTGTCTAAAACTTTGGGCAGTCCAAGGAAAACAGTAAGCCAAATTCAAGTGGATCAATTGGTAATTTTAGCAAAATGATTGACTGCCCCAGCCTCATGTGGGGATGGCCTGAGTGACTGATCCAAATTCAAATACACACAGGCACATACTCTCTCTCTCTCTCTCTCTCTCTCTCTCTCTCTCTCTCTCTCTCTCTCTTCTCTCTCTCTCTCTCTCTCTCTCTCTCTTTCTCAGTTTTCTAGCAAATATGAAATAATCCCTGGGCTCCCAGGTGTCTGAGGTCATTCCCTTTTATCAGGGGTCAGCAAATTACAGCAAAGGGCTAAATCTACTGCCACCATACAATGAGGTAAGAATGGATTTTATGTTTTTAAATACAATAAAACTTTATTTAAAAATGTAAAAATCATGTTTAGCTCTTGACCTGTCCTGGCAGATTGGGTCAGCATTTTGGTCAGCTGACCCCTGTTTTATGGTCTCTGCTTCTACAAACACTTATATGTCAGCAAAAATTATGAAACCTTTGTTGAGTTGAGACAGCCTGAGATAAAATAGAGAATTCCCTATTACCCGGTGAATTTGAATATTGGTTATTGGGTAGGAACTGTGATTTCTTCAGTAGAGGGAGCTTCTAGGGATAAAGCTTTTCCACCACGGCAGATCTCTTGCTCTACAATATGTCTCTTTGGAGATTTGTCTCTGGACCCTTACCTGGAATTACATAGCCAGTATTTATGAGCGGTAACACTTGAATCCAGGCCTTTCTTCCCTCTGACTCTGCTTCTCTATCCATTACAGCATGTTGCCTCTCATCTGAAGCTGTTGAGCTAGATAATTCAAGTTTGATGCAATGTCTTTTATCATAATTGTGTGGCTAATTTAAACAAATAAAAATGACTTTTGGATTAGCCAGATAATTGGGACCATGTAGCCCTGTTCCTTTTGTACAGTATTTTTAGTAAGGTAGCCTTAATGAGATGCACTAATTAGTACTTTGGCACTGTGGTTCGGTGACATTTGATTCTTCAGAGGAATGGCAAAGACCTGCCATTCACCTCTGATTTCAATCAATCCATCTGGTATTTACTAAGTGCCCCGAGAGTGGGACAGGAGAGGAGTAGATCATTCAATTTGTCGAAGCACATATCCTCGGTATTATGATGAGAAGACAGGGGACACTGACTGTATTTTGTCAACCTGCAAGGTTCATGATCGATCAGCAAATAGATAGGCCTGCCCCGTATTATGAATGAAATGGTAGGGTTTTGCCATTTATTGACAGTTGATAACTACTGGGCCATTGGTCCTGATAGAGTTACAGAGGTCAGGTCAAGTCAGGTCAGAGACACCGGGGAAACCTTTGTCTCTTCGAATAGGTTCTCCTCTAGGATGGGAAGCGGAGGGTCAATAAGAGAGCCACCTGTAAGCTCCAAAGGCAGGATTATTTCTTTTTCCCTCTGGCTGTGCCTTGACATGACCTCAAAGCAATTGTGTCCTGTGTTATCAGACACTGATTACATCCCCCAAAAAGTTGACCTTTGAACTCCCACAGGTGGCTTTGGAAGCTAAAGATCATTTAGGATTTAAAGGCTCAGAGGAGACTCAGAGGTCCTGAAGCTAGCCTCGAGACTTCTCTGAATGCTTCTGAAGGAGTGACAAAACGCACAAGGAAGAGTTTCAACTCCACTAGATACAAAGAGGTGGGGAGGAAAAAAAAAAAAAAAAAAGGATGTTTCCAAAGAGAAACACTGTATCTATCTAGCCCTCTTTCCCTTGTCTTTCTCTGGTCTGTACTCTCTATCCCATCTCTTTCTCTGTCTCCTCTTTCTTTGTCTCTCTTTCTTTCTCTCTATCTGTCTTTGTCTTTGTCTCTGCGTCTATGTCTCTTCTGTGTGTCTGCCTCTCTCTGTCAATATGTATATTGCTCTGTGTAAGAGAGTGTTTGTCTCTGACTCTCTGTCCCTGTCTGTCTCTATCTCTTCCTCTGTCTTTATCTCTCTCTCTCTCTCTCTCTCTCTCTCTCTCTCTCTCTCTCTCTCTCTCTCTCTCTCTCTCTCTCTCTCTCTTCTCTCTCTCTCTCTCTCTCTCTCTCTCTCTCTCTCTCCTCTCCTCTCTCTCTCTCTCTCTTCCTTTCTCTCTCTCTCCTTCTGTCTCTCTCTCTGTCTCTCTCTGCCTCTGTCTCTTTCTCTTTATCTCTCTCTCTCTCTCTCTCTCCACTCTCTCTCCCTCTCTTTCTTTCTTTCTTTCTACTATTCTCCTGGGAACCCTGGTCTTCCCTCACAGAAGTTTAATTAAAAGACTCTCTGACTGCCTCTCTAACTGGGGTGGGCCTCCATCACCATGAGGGGCCTTATCAAGTGGATTTGAAAACATACAAACGATGGGCCTTGTTCCTAGTAAATGTCATCTGGTTTCTGTCTCACTGCCTCACTGGGGGAAATGTGAGCATTATACTATTGTCTACCTGGAATATGCAAATTATATTCAAATTTGGTTGCAGTGTACCGGCTGCTTGCATATACCCCACAGCTGCCCTCCAGCAAGTGACTAATGGGAACATGTGTTCTTTCTATTTTTATAAGGCACAGAGAACAAGGAGAAAGGAGGGCTGAGTTTGTGAGGTTTGAAATCTTTTCTTCCTGGAATGTTTTGCTGTGCATAATGACAGTAATACCCACTGGCAGATACATGGCAGGAAGTCTGACCTGCTTCCCTGCTCTCCCTGCCAAGGCCCAGAGATGTGCCAGCTGACCCTCTCAGTGGTCACGGTCTAAAGGGAGCTGTGAATGAGGGTAGTGGAGGCCCAGGAGGCTCCCTCTGCCCCTGGCCCACTCCTATTACCTGGCATGGAGGCTGTCATGTCAGCAGGACCTGCTGAAACTGGGTGAACGGTCTTTGAGTCAGCTTAATCCGGTGGTGAGGTGAGGGCTGGAGAAGACAGGAAGCTAATTAATAAACCTCCATCTGCATTTTTTTTTTAATAATTAGGTAAAATCCTGTTTGAAGAAACCAGTTGTAGGGAGACTATGATAGCTGGGGAGTTTAGGGGCTGGTTGAAATAGAACAATTCCTCCTCAAAACTGAGAAGAGATCCCAAGACTCCCCAGATTCTCTTCAGTATTTTTCAGCATTTAGTGAAAAGAACATTGTCCTTGAGGTCAGAAAACTTAGGTTCCAGTTTACGTGACCTTGAGCATATAACCTCTCCAATCTCAGTTTCATTATATATCTGTAAGATATCCTACAAATTTCACCTGCCAGCCCAGTTTGTTGCAAGGATATTACTTTATTAAGAACTATATAGGGTGTCCCAAGTCTTCATGGGGTTTCAATTTTAATAGAGTAAAAACTGCCCTAAGACTTTTGGAAAACACATTTAGATATGAGTTATTATTATTATTGTCCCAACAGACTGCGCCAAGTACAGCAGGAGGGCTCAGGTGGCCCTTATTACCAAATACATATTTTCTATTGCTTACTTTTGTTGACTTCAGTGGAAAACCAAGAAGAGAGTCCCCATAGTTTGATTGCTTCTGCTGGTCATAGTGCATGATATGGTTTCACAAAGGTTGGGGCACCTCTAGTTTGTCAATGGATGAAGTCAGAAAGTAGGGGATGCATTGAAATTAAATAGTCTTTAAATAATTGAATCATCAAGATATCGATGTCTAGATATCCTAGAATTCAAAGGGATAATGAAAAGACCCAGTAGTTTCTGTACTGGAGTAGCAGAAATTAGATGAAGGTGAACAGGTACATATCCATTCCATTTTTAAAGACTCTCCAAGGTCCTTCCCACAAAAAGAATAGGGAAGTTTAATTCTCTGGTCATTTTATAATGCTCTGAGAGAATATCAGGATATATTTGTAGAAGAGTGGGGATCTTGGAAGAGAAAAGAAGAAGAAAGAAGGGGCAGAAAGAAACACATTTATTAATGAACTTTAAAAGAAATAAGCAGAAAAGTATCAGGAGTGAGACAAGGAGATGATAATAAAATACAAAAATTTCTGAGAGTATCTCTCTTGGAAGCCTTTCCTCTAATACATCGATAATCTCCTCTATCCTGGGTCAGCCTAAGAATTGAAGAAATGAGACTGGATGCTGAAAGAGTGTGACTGGTAAAGAAGAAAATTAGGTCCAATTATAGTAAACATTTATATTTTCTCTACAACAATGGCCCAAGTAGATATTCTCACCCTCTAAAGGAGGCAAAACTTTGTCCAGCCCTGGAAGTTGGAGTGAGCAGAGAGCCAGCATTATGGTCTGGTGGAGGGAGTACAATAGCACCAGCCTTCTGAAGGGAAAATAAGTAAATAAATGTTCAGTAAGGACACCATAGGGAAATCACCAGAGCAGATGACTAAGACAGATAGAAGCTGACTAAGGAAGAGGAGGAGAAATGAATATTCCAAGAAAAGATCAGCCTCATGGACAAGTAATTTGCAACAAAGGAAACCGGCTCAAAGTCTTCTGAGGAAGGTAATGATATCACATCAAAATTCCACAAGCTTTGTGAAATAATAATGGAGCCAAATCCAAGAACCTTTAAAATAGTTTAAAAAGAAATCAAAAAATTAAATGAAAATAAATTAAGAAAATTGGGAAAATAAAATGTCCCAAAGAAATTGGGACAGAGGTTAGAAGTCTTAAGGAAGATACCATCAAGTTTGCCTAAAAATTAGAGAATTTAGAACAAAAGATAGAGATACTCACCATAGAAGTAGATTCTGTGAAAAAGAAAATTGCAATTAGAATGTAAGAATGATTTTTTTGTCCGCCTGCATTTTTGATTTCCTTCGCAGGTTAATTGTACATTATTTTAAACTCCAATTCTTCTTGTACACCAAAATAACTGTATGGATATATATATATATATATATATATATATATATATATATATATATATATATATATATATACATATATTGTATTTAACATATACTTTAACATTTAACATGTATTGCTCTACCTGCCATCTGGGGAAGGGGGTGGGAGGAAGGCGGGGAAAAATTGGAACAAAAGGTTTTGCAATTGTTAATGCTGAAAAATTATACATGCATATATTTGGTAAATAAAAAAGCTATAATAATTTTTTTAAAAGAATGTAAGAATAAAAAGATAGAAACTAAGGATTCAATAAAAGTATAGGATAAAAGTAAATCTAATACCACATTCCAAGAAATCATATGGAAAAATTGCCTAGATATTGGAAGCAGACAGTAAAGTTCAAATTCATATAATCCCATAGAACTGCAACAGAAGAAATCTGAAGTTTAAATCACCAAGAAAGTGATACTAATGTAATCAAGTTTTAGAATTATGGAATTAAAATAAAATTTAGGCAGAAAGAAATACTTCAAATTCCATTGGGGTTGAATCAGAATACCAATGAATTATTCTCGCATTATGAGAAATAAAAGGAAAAAGATGCAATATGATATTGCAATTATATTGCAATGGTAGGAGAAATGAATGAATATTTAGGGGTAAAATTTCCTCCCCTAGTTAAAATTAATATAATATATAGGAGAATATTATATATGAATGCCTCTCGGTGAATAGAAAAAGAAGAGGGTGGAACAAGAGGATCTTGGAAAAAACTATTCTGAATGTGTTTTTATAAGACTGATCCTCTCAGACTTGGCTTGTAGAACATTTTCCACTTCCTCATTAAGAATTATAATTCCTGGGAATATATTCTAAGGAATCCTAGAATTGGTTAGGAGCGAGACAGAAGATAGAAGGAGACTTTATGAAAAAGGGCATTAATATTATTGGAAAAGATTAATAAATGAACTGATCAGCAGAGAGGATTAAATTCCAGTAAGCTTCTAAACTAGAAAAGAGAAGGACTAAAGAAAAGAGAGGTAGAGAATAACATCATGATTAGTCATGTAATGGGAGGTAGAGTTATTTGGAAAGAGGAATTAGGGTTCAGACTAGTGAAAACATGAGTACTGACTTAAAAGAAAAAGTATTAGTATATAAGTGTGTACATAACAGATGAATAGAAGAAAACATACACTTAATAATTCTAAAAGTATATGAATTAGTTTTCCAATTCAAATATATATAGTGATGTATAAGAAAATAAAATTCAGCAATTATTTGCACACAAGAAACATTTAAAATTTATAGACATATGCAGAGTGAAAATGATGGAACATGATCCAATCTGTTTGAGGTGATACTAAGAATGCAGGAATTGCCATCAAGACAATAGCAAAAATGAGTAAAGTCAAGAGAGGCAAATAGGAAAAATACATTATGCTTAAATAACACAAAAATAATAATTTTAAATACATATTAATAGCATAACAGCTTTAAGTTCATAAAAAGAAAGCCAAACAAAATGTAAAAAGTAAAACATTATTCAAATTTTAATATTTTAATTAATATTATTTTTATTTAATTTTTACTTTTTTGTAAAGTTCTGTTGTCTCCAGAAACTGCTGATCGTTCTTTGGGAGATCTGCCGTCTCAACTCAATCTCTGGCCAGATTCTTCTTCCTCCAGATTGCCGCCAACTCTGGTCCAGAGTAGACTTTCCTCCTCCTCCAGAGTGCTGCCCTCTTTTATCCTCCCAGAGAATGGGCATGGAATAACTCAAGGGCTTCTAGGAAAAAATACTTCAACCAGTATACTTGCTCCTCTTAAACATGCAAGCTCCTCCCCAGAAGTTCTAAGGGACGGAACCAGAGAATTTTTAAGTGCCGATTTAGCACTTAGAAAGAACCTAAAATCTCATTATCTCATTAGCACTTAGTAAGAACCTAACACTTTTTAATTTTATATTTATATTTATGGAAATAAATATAAATATATATTAATTATATATTATTATAATCATTGTTATATTTAATATTCCTCTCCAGAAGCATTTAGTAGCTTCAACAAGGCAGGAGGATATAATAGAAACTGGGAGGGAATTATAAGAGACTTTGTATTCTAAAAAGCTTTTAAAAATGCTTGAAATATCCGAAAGTTAACCTTCTAACACACTCAAGGAGAAGAGCTGTCTGTTCAATTTTGTCCCAGATGAGTGACTTAGAGTACCTTTTTAACAAATATTTATTGATTGATTAATATGAATAAAACTATACAACACTTTTTACAGAAATCAAGGGAGGTGGAGGGACATTCATTGTTCATGGTTAGGCCACGTCAATATAATAAAAATGACAGTACTATCTAAATTAATTTATCGCTTTAGTGCCATGTCAACTAAATAACTGAGAAAACACCTTTGGAAACTAGATGAAACATTATATATATATATATATATATATATATATATATATATATATATATATATATATATATATATATATATATATATATATATATATACATACATACATAAAATAGATCACAAATAGTCCAGAATCTCATGGGAAATAAAATAATGAGAAAAAGTTTGAAAGAGAGAAATCAATTGCCAGACCTCAAATTATATTACAAAGAAGTAATCATCATTGTCAGTGGAAAAATGAAGCACTCCAAACATTTTGGAGAACAATTTGGAACTATTTCCAAAGTGCTATATAATTGTTCATATTTTGTAATACTTCTACTAGGCCTCTCTCCCAAAGAGATCATAAAAATGGGAAAGGACTCACATGTACAAAAATGTTTATAGCAGCTTTCTTTGTGGTGGCAAAGGCCTGGAAATCAAAGGTCTGTCCATCAGTTGAGGAATGCTTGAACAAATTATGGTATATGAATTCAATGGAATACTACTGTTATATAAGAATTGATGAGCAGGCAAATATCAGAAAAATTTGGAAAGATTTACATGAACTAATGCTGAGTGAAGTGAGCAGAACCAGGAAAACATTATACACAGTAACAGAAACAGATCAACTTGGATAGACTTAGCTCTTCTCAACAATATGATGATTTAAGACAATTCTAAAAGACTCATGATGGAAAATGTTATGCACATCCACAAAAAGACCTATCTAAATGAAGAATCTGAATGTAGGTTGAAGCATACTACTTTCATTTTTGTTGTTACTATTGTTTCTTTTTATGGTTTTTTTTTCCTTTTGTTCAGATTCTTTCACAACACGAGTAATGTAGAAATGTGTTTAATATGATTGTACATATATAACCTATATTAGATTGCTGTCTTGGGGAGTGGGAGGGATAGGGAAGGAAGGAGAAAAATGGAAATAAAAATCTTATAAAAGTAAATGTCAAAAAATCATAAATTTTTAAAAAGAAGTATTCATCAATTTTTTTTTGATATTGGTTAAAACTCTGAAAAATCACATCATTGGAACAAACTGACCAAAAAACAAGAAGAATCTATCTAAAAAAATAGTCTGAAGTCTGATAAATTCAAGTATATAAATTACTCAGGAATTGATGCCCTTTTTGACAAGAATTGCTAAAAGTTTAGACCAATATATTTTATCATATAATATACCACAAAAACTTTAAAAGAATATGACTCAAAAAGGTAAAACAATAAAAAAATTTAGAAGATAATGAATTTAATTATTTTATACAAGTAAAAGGGAGAGAATTTATAAGCAAATAAAGGATAGTGTAGAGCAAAAATGAAACAAAAATGTACAATTCTGACTAAATAGAATTTAAAAATTCTTACACAAAGAAAATTTACACTGAATTAGAAAATAAATAGGATAAAATATTTGCATATAATATCAATGACAAAAGTCTACTATTCAAAATATTCAGAGAATTGAAACAAATACATAATACCAAGGCTTATTCCCTAATAGACAAAGATATAAATAGTTTTCAAAAGAAGAATGACAAACTCTTAATGAACCTTAAAAAAAAACCTTTAAAATATTTTTAAAGAATCTTTTAAAAAACTAAAAAACAATCACGGATAGTGAGAGAAATGCAAATTAAAACAAATCTGAGGTTTTTATCTCATGCCATGAAAATTGGCAATGATGACAGAAGATGAGAAAGGTCAATGCTAGAGGAAGTACCATATAGTCAGCACTCAGAGGACCAAATAAAGTAAATTTCTTACTGTTTACTAA
This sequence comes from Sminthopsis crassicaudata, assembly GCF_048593235.1. NCBI lineage: Eukaryota > Metazoa > Chordata > Mammalia > Dasyuromorphia > Dasyuridae > Sminthopsis > Sminthopsis crassicaudata. The sequence continues at coordinate 45,315,076 of NC_133618.1, read as the reverse complement.
GCATAAAGAGTCAATTTGGATAATTGAAGCCAAAAGGACCTCGTTCTTTCTCTCAATATTTTTGGCCTTCTTTATTACACAATTCCCTATTTCTCTCAGCTTGCTTGGAGTCAATCTAAGTCTGTCCCTTATTACACACTAAAGTGGGTATACTCTGTGACCGCTAACTCACCCATTTAAATGAAAATTGGACTCAGGTAAGAACTAAACAAAGGCTTGGGACATAGCTGGAGTTCCTTAGGGATTCATGGGTACAAGACGAGGTCACAGAATTGCCTGACTTTGGGCAGTTATAGCCTCGTTCGTGTTTTCAGGTAGTTTAAGTAGAAGCCACTTTTTGATTCCATGATGACTCTTTGATGTCTACAGAGCACTGAATTCCTGTTAGTGATCCAGTCTCAGAAGTTTAAATGGAGCATCTATTTATTATGTTTGGGAGAAATTCTGTGCATCCTAAATCCGATGGCCTGTGATGATACCCACCCTTTTTTTCCTGAAATTTGGACGGTTCTGAGGGAAATGATGGGTAGGGTTGGAAATTGCTTCTAATGGAAATGACCTCACATCTGCTCTGACCTTGCTTGTGGCTCTGGTGCCTGTTGTTTGGGTTTGTGGAGACTTGGGTATCTTCCTGCTTTGCTCCATCTCAGACAGTCATGGCAGTTATGGTTGGAGGGGCCGGGAGGGGAGAGATACATTTATGTGTCAAGAAGCCTGCCCCATAGATGGTCTAGTTGTTTATCAGACAGGGAGCATTACCGGGGTGTTTCCTTCTGCTATTAATAAGATTGTCAGCACTCCTTCCTGTTCTGAATAGTGGAGGAGAGCGATTAAGGCTGCCAGAATGAGAAGCTCACTCTTTTTAATTAGCCCTAATGCAGTGAAGGTTGTTTTCTTGCTCTGGCAGAGGGGAATAGTAATTAATATGGTGAGGAGACAGACGGAGAGTTCAAGGCCAGCATGTGTGCCCCTGACCCGGGGGTCACTAGGGAAGGGGGGCTGTGGGCAGAGGGCCCTCACATCTATGGGCCAGGGAAGACAATAGCCCAGTTCCCACAGGGTTGGACAAAGGCCCGGCTGTACTTCTCAAATCTCATCTCACAACTGCCACATTATAGATAAATTCTCCTCTCCTGCCATCCTAAAGTGACTGGCTTTCCTGACCTCCAATTTAGGTGATTTTTTGTGTTGATAATGAACGACTTTCTTCACACTTACACTTCTAAATGTAGCCCTAAGGTCCCTTTGCTTCTTGACTTCTGCATGTGTGACTCCCATTAAGGCTAATGGGTGCTGGGTTTGCGGGCTGGCCTAGCAGAGAATAGACTATTTAGTACCTTCACCTTAAAGCTGGCAAAGCATCATGGAGGCCTGGGGCTTTATACCTAGTAGAGTTTCCCCCCTAACTCAAGGGCCAGACCCAGGAAGAGGCAGCTAATGGGAAGAGAGAAGTCTAATACTGTCATCAGGACCTCAAAATGCCCAGTTTCCTTAGCAGATCAGCGGTCACATCTCAGGACAAGTTTTTGGCAAGTGGTCTTTGCCAATTCAGAATAACACGTTAAACATCAATGTCCTCAACTAACAGGCCCACAGAGTTGGAAAACCTCTAGGTATTAAGTGGTAAAGCTAGAATTTGAATCCTTTGTTCCGATTCCATCCCTCTTCCTATTATACTATTCCACCTTCTTGTATCTGTAAGATACACTCTAAATAAAAAATTATCCAATTGGATAATAATGTATAGCTGGTGAATTGGTAAGTGATGAAGGCAGAGATTATGGATTGTCCAAGAATATTCTTTCCATGTCTAATAATGTTAAATTGAATAATGGAAATGTGCGTAAAACATTCCCTCCACCCATCTTAAAGCAGGATCCAACCAGATTGCCCTTTGTCCACCTAAATAAGAATCTCTCTCTCTGCACTTTTGAGAGCAAGGACATGGGTTTGAGGGTGATACCTTCTCGAATGATCGATGTGAAGAAAACATTTAGGATTTGAATCTCCTCTCCTCTGATTTAAGATTCTGATCCTACTTGAGATGATTTTGTTTTCTGAAGATTCCATTCCGTTTGTCCTTTTCCCTTCTCTGAAAAACAAATAAATGTGGTGTAGCTTCTTAACTCTTTCAGGTCAACACTGATGTCATGAGCACCAGCCATGAATCATGGCTCAGGCGACATTTTAAAAATAACATTGGCAGGGTTGTGAATGCAGGCCAGACACCCAGGCACAATAGCAGGATACCGTAAATTAAGCTATAAGTCTAATCAGAATAATAAACATCGTGACGTCTTTATGCCCGTAGAAGAAAGGGGCGAGAAAGGACTCAACCTTGGCCAGTCTGAGATTTAATAAATAATAGGTACTGTTGATTTCTGAAGTTGTATAGAGAATATTTGGGGCAGGCAGTACCTTTTGCAGCAAGGTTTTATATATTATAAGGAAAAATGAACACAGTGCTTTTTTCCCTATGGAAGAAGGTACCTAAGACCTGCTATTTCTCTGGTAAAAAGGACTTTCAGGGGGCAGCTAGTTGATGTAGTGGATAGAGCATCAGCTCTGAAGTGAGGAGGACCTGAGTTCTATTCTAATTCTCAGACACTTAAAACTTCCTAGCTGTGTGACCCTGAGCAAGTTACTTAATCCCAATTGCCTCACAAAAATATAAATATAAATATATAAATATATATGCATATATATTTTTTGGGGGAGGAATGAAACTCTAATACAGATCAGCACCTACTTTGCAACTTCAGGTTTTAGAGAATTGCCTGGGATTCTGAATGATTAAGTGACTTGCCTAGAATGACATAGCCAATATGGGAGATAGGGAAGACTGAAACCCATATTCCTGCCTCTAAGGTCAGTTCTTGATTAGCTCCATCATGCTGCCTCTCCTTCCTTGCTATTTTCTAGTTAATCTGATTCTCATAAATCATTAGTATTTTTGAAAAGGAAAGATAATGTGATAATAGTGAATGGAGGGCTGACTTTGAGTCAGGAAACACTGGGGTCATCTCAGCTTTGATACCATTTAGGTGACAATGGGCAAAGTCACTTGGCTTTTCCATGTCCCCAAGAAACTCTTGAATGCACCAAATTTCAGATAAGTCACTAATATGCAGCCATGGAGGAAATTGTGTACTGGGTATTCTGTTATAGCAATGAAATTATGGATCAGGACAAAAAAATAGAGTTCTTCAGATGCCAATGTGTCTCTCAGGCAGTGCAGACAAACAGATTTTCTGCAAAACTTTCAAGTCCCGAAGTAGTCATTCATAACCATTTTCAGTTTTACATATTTTATTACAGATTTACATTTGGACTCATAACTATAAAGTCAGCTTTCATGATTTTGACTTAGGTTCTTTGTCATTTCCTATGACTAGAAAAAGTCCTTCCATTCTTGGATGGAGCATGTGGAAAGCATGGGGACTTAAATTCAAACTCTATCTCAGATATTTCCTGAAATGTAACTCTAAGTGTCAAGTAGACTTTTTTCAGCCTCAGTTTCCTCATCTATCAAATGGGAATAATAAAATCACCTCCCTCTAGGATCATATCAAATGCTCTACAAACCTTAAACACTCTATAAATGTCATCATTATTAATGATACTATCATTACTTTCCTTTCTTGTTCCCTTTGGCTTTTCTCTTTACCTTTTTTTCCCCTTTGCCTCTCTTACCTCCTTTGCCCCAAATCTCCCTTTGCTTTGCTCCGATGGACCATTCAGAGAGGGGCTAGACTCCATTCGTCACATGAAAAGGTCAGGGGTTGCCTCTCATCACATACATATGCAGAAAGGGCGGCCAAATGTGATTAATTGGCCCAGCCAGATTGCAGGCACAGTTAGCCAATTTGTCACAGGCTGGATTGCGGTCATCCCAATTGGGCCGCCTTTGGCCGATGTGCAGCCTGGAGGTACTGGCCAGCTGTTATTTGCCAGTTAGTATGCCTTGGTGTGTTGCCAGCCATAGGAAGTGAATGCATTTTGAAAGCCTATTACATAAGTTCTAAGCCAGATAGATAGACAGACATAGAAAATAAGAGAGACACAGAGACAGAGGTAAAGAGAGAGAGAGACAAAGACAGGAGCAGAGAAGAAGACTTAAAAAGATAAAGACAAGGGTGGAGAAAGGGAAATAAAGAAGAGGGAGGGAAAATAATCCAGAGAATTTGGGAAAATATTTTCCCAAAACAGTCATTGCAAAGAAAAAGAAACAGATTGAAGTTGATGGTATAATTTGAAGGAGGAGGAGAAATGGCATTCTATAGAAAAGATTTCTGTGAACCTCAGGAAACTTTCCCTTTTCTTCTTTGTTGCAATATGGGCCAATAACATGGTACCAAGACTATTTAGAAGCCTACTACATCAGTGAAAGGACTGAATAAAAGACCTTACCTATTCTGGTAATATTTTGTACTTGTAAAATTACAAAATATTACCATTCATTATTTCACTTGATTATCATAATAACACTTGTAATAGTTGACAAATAGTATTTTATGGATGGAGAAACTTATTAGTTTTCTAGGACATGATTATTTGGCGAAACTAAAGGGAATCCCAGGTCCTTGACTACCTCATCCAAGGTTCTTTGTATTTTGCTATACCAAAGAAACACACCAGGCTCTTTACGTAGCCTTGTACCCTATAGGGGCAAGAAAACCAGTCCAAGGGGTAATTTTTCAGTCCCTCTGTTTCTGGGGCATGAATCCCAGTACCAAGTGCTAGGATGTCTGGTCTACCCAATGACTGATTTAAAAAACTAAATATCCCCAAGACTAATAATTAAGAACCATTGGTTAAAAGGAACAATGCCCAGGACCATAATTTCAGCAACAATATATGAAAAGGGATCAGGGTTCCATCTGGGTCAAACTAGGAACAAAATAATAATAATAACCCATAAATATATTATAATGAATAACAACAATAATAGCAATAATAAAGCGCTTTCAAGTTTGCAAAGACTTTCATAGCAACCCTGGGTGATACTCCAAATATCAATATCCCCATTTTACATATGGGAAAACTAAGACTCTGAAGAGTTGACTGACATACCCAAAGTCCTAGAGCTACTAAGTGTCTAAAGTAAAATTGAAGCCCAAGTTTTCCTCAGTTTAAATGCATCCCTCTATCTAGGATATCACCCTGCTTCTTGCTGCATAATAGATGGAACCCTGGACTTAAAAGTATTCATACATATGCATGTATGGACAAGTATATGGACACACACTTTCTTGCTACTAACATATACCTGCAAACTGCCTCAAAAAACAAGACATGGGAAACAGAGCCAGCATCGGAATGGAGGAATGTACTTATTCTGTTATTCAAGGTATGTCACTGACAATGGAAAGGATGGATGGGAATTATTTCAAAGTGAAAAATGAACAGTACCTGTTAATTGAATGGATACAAGGGGCAAAGGAAAGAAGAGGTCAAGGGTGACTCAAAGGTTGGGTCTTTCATGGAAAATAATGTTGTCATGTTTAACATATATTGGACTACTTGTCATCTTAGGGAAGAGATGAAGGAAGGGGGGTTGTAATTGGAGCACAGGTTTTGTAAGGGTTAATGTTGAAGAATTATCCATGCTTGAGTCTTGAAAAATAAAAACTTTAATAAAAAAAGAAAATAATATTGCCAATGACAGAAATAGAAGTTGAAAACATGCATTGGTTTCAGTGGGAATAATAATAGCTAACATTTTAACAATTTAAAGGATGAAAAGTTCTTATATATAGTATTTCATTTGATTTTTACAAACTATGAAGGAAAAGTGCTTTTGTCCATTATACAGTCAGGAAAAGTGAGACAAAGAGGTTGGGCGTGATCACAAAGGTACTACATGTTGGAAATAAAATTGTAAAACCAGCTCTCTCTAACTCTAAGACCATCCTAGACTAGCATTCTTTCTACTAATTCAGAAGTGATGGACTTCTTCACTTCTGAATTAAAAGTGAAAATGATGGACTCAGTTTGTGCCTTTACCTTTCTTTGTTTCTCACAAAGTAAACAGCTTTCTCTCCAATGGAAATCCAGCTTCCAACTCCAACCTTAGCTTTCTCCTAACACATGGGACTTTTGCTCTCTCTCTCTCTCTCTCTCTCTCTCTCTCTCTCTCTCTCTCTCTCTCTCTCTCTCTCTCTCTCCATATATATATATATATGATCTGAGTCTGACTCAGTTTTTAGGCTGTGATTTATAATAAGGGTTATTTTTTAAAATCAGAATTGACCTTTATTAAGTTTTTGTCCTAAAGGTCATTGTCGATGCTGCAAATTATTTCATCTTTGTCTCTAGCTGGAAGAATGAGATGCTTGTCTAATGAATGAATAAGTGAATGGAATAAAAATTCCACATAGAAATGAGGAACAAATGGAATGCCTGAGAATCAAAATGCATTGCCCCTAAACTTTAGTAGAAAAACCTTATTTTTCTCATAAAAAATCTTCAGGCTATAAGTTTCATTTCATCCCTGCTATTAATTCAGGAATTTGGAGGACTAGTGGCTTTATTCTCAGACTGCAAGGGATTTGTCTGGTTGGTAGGCTATGGGTTTAGTTTCACTTGTGTTCAACAAACAAAGATCCCATGTTCATGGGAGAAAATCATTGCAAACCATTTCCTCTAGCAATGACTTAACCTCCCGCAGGTGTATTCTTTCACAGAAACCCATCCATTCACCTTGAGTCCTGCTACTTTCATAGTTGCTACCCCTCTTGGTCATAGAAAACTAAGTAGTGGCAAGGAGACTTGTGTCACCAAAGGCTGAAGTTGGGGGGCGAGGAGTGGTCAGAGAAGGTGAAATGTGGACATTCCATCCATTAAGCAACCTAAGGCATTTGGATTTGTGCCAGATCAGCAAACTCTAAATCAGTGTATTCCAACTGGAGGATTTATGGCAGATCTACAAAGATGATAATTTATTTAAGCTCTCGTGCCTAGAATTTCTTGTCTTTTTTTCTGTTGATTTTTATTGGCACGGAATGTTTTACATTTACTTTTAAACATATATCATGATGACAAGGATGCTTAGATGATGACTATAAATGAAATATGTATCCTGAAGATATTTATGTAATTTAAAGAAATTATTTTTCAGGTTTTATCCAAAAGAACTTGTTCAGTTAGTGTCTTGCAAGTGCCTCATCACGTTTTACTAATTGCACACTAATGCTGGAACTAGCACACATTACTTAAACGTACTAAATATGGGAAAATATAAATTGTATTTAAAAATATCTCTTTTATAATAAATTATGTTCACTATGTTAAAATACCAATTTCTAGAGAAAATTGGTTTAAGAAAAATAGCTGATCATGTACCCTGTGAAAATAGCACTTTTCGGGAATCATTTCATTTTCGAGTACAAGAGATTTGGGGGCTGTTGCCTCATTCTGCGTTCCATTATTTCCCTTTCCATTCATTTGCTGAACAATCATCTCCTAAAATATTGCACTTCTGCAGTGGTATCAACTGGCTTTTTTCCCAAAAAGATATAAATGATTTTTAATTGAATTAAGTTTAATTAGGTAAATTAGCAGTTAAGCATATCATGCATAAGCTTGTTCTGTTTATACTCCATTATCAAGATAATTTAGAGCCAAAGCAGAATGTGCATGACCAAAATTCCAATGCAACAAGCAAGATTGCCTGGGGAGGAAGAAGGGGGAAAAGTAACAGTGACTGGGTTAAATCTGAGTTGATAATTTATGCACTCAATTCATTATATGATCTGCATTGTAGACAAAGAGCAGTGGATAGTCACAGGATATGCCTGAAAGAGAAGAAAAAAAATTATTGCCAAGCAAAAGTGTGGGATAGATGGAAGTCTTTCTTATCCTTTTAATGGGTCCTTTCCAGTTAAATACTGTCAAACTTTACTAATTCAGAATAATTAGGGCCTATCCTTGTCTGATTGATGAATTTTTTTTCAAAAGCTATATAATTTTATTACTTGTATGAAGCAAAATTTATTCAAAACAAACTATTGTCCAGTAAAGGTCTTTGCTTTAATAAATAAGTGAGGATGACTTGTAATTAACTTAGTAATCACTTGCATGAACAGCAGAGAATATTAAAAAGCTGAATTCCCAAATTCTGTATTATTGACCCTGGCTTTCTACATGTCATGAATAAGGATTCCATGAGAAAATTTCATAGCTATTGGTATTTCATTGCTAGCATGAGGAATAGGAAATTACATATATGATTATATATGCATGTATACATATGTATACACGTATAATATACATCTGAGTCTGTACCTATATTTGCGTATGTTCATGTGTATATAGTACTTGTTGCATTAATTGATGAAAAAGTATGTTATAATTTTTTATGTACACTTGTATTGGATTTAACATATATTTTAACATGTATTGGACTACCTGCCATCTAGGGGGAGTGGGTGGAGGGAAGGAGGGAAACATTTGGAACACAAGGTTTTGCAAGAGTCAATGTTGAAAAAAATAACCATGCATTTTTTTATAAATAAAAAGCTATAATAAATAAAAAAGTTATTTTTAAAGTGTTTTGCTAACCTTAAAGTTCTATATAGATGCTAGTTATTTTTACTGATGCTGGTGAAGGTGTTGTTGTTATATGTTATATATATATATATATATATATATATATATATATATATATATATATATATATATAATATAGGTAAAGATATATATGCTGAGCATTGTATGAAGACAGATAAAAAATAATATCTGCCCTCAAGAAGATCGTATTCTAATGGGGGAATAATATATATATATAAAATTAATGAGATTATCCAAGATACAGAGAGAGGAGCAGAATGGTCCTTTCAAAAATAATGGCAACTGAGAGGACTAGGAAAGGTTCAGACAGACTAGTGGTATATGAACTGAGACTAATAGAAAGTCCAGGGTTCTACAAGGAGATGAGAAGAGAGTTCTAGTTAGGAGGGACAGAAGTGGGATGTGTGAGATAAAAAAGTAGTACGCTGGTGTAGTTGGATTGTAGATTTGTGGAGGGAAGTAAACTTTAAAATTGGAAAGCAAAATGAGTTTAATTTTTCTCTATTCTGCTTTAAAATTTTCCTTGCTCTCTACTTTTCTCCATATCTCAAGCCCTACCCCTGTATATTCTATTAACTTACTTCTTGTTCAAAAGTATTCCATTGATAAATTCACCTGGTAAATGTGTATCATAGTAGTGCTTGCCAAGGATCCACATGCCATGGTTGGGATGCTGGAGAAGATGGCTTTGTAGTCCCTCATAGCCTTAATTATCTATGAATCTTTCTAAAATTCTTGAACAATTAGTTCTTGGACAGATTTTAAAGATTCTCTTCCATTTTAGTCTCTTTACAATCTTTTTCCCATTTACAAAGGTATTGAGTAGGAGCGAAGAGGCAAACTCCGTGGCTGACTTATGGGAACCGACATAACTAAGATTGGAGAGACTTGTCAAGTGAAATTTTGGAAAAGGGTCATCACCAGAAAGGATGAGCTGAACTCTGAGGTCCTTTCAGCTCTGGCATTCCGGGTTGGCCATCGAGTGAGAAATAATTTGTTGGGAGAAGAGACAAAGCAAGTAATGGGGATAATTCATTAAATCATTTACTAAGGCGTGTGTGTTTCCAATATAAGTGATGGGAAGAGGAATCCAAAATAAAATCACAAATCCTCAACATTAATTGATAATTATTTCACTTTTATCAGTTCATACAAGTCTTTCCAGGTTTCTCTGAAACCATCCTCTTTATCATTTCTTCCCCCCATTTAATAGTATTTTATTTTTAAAATTACATGTAAAGATTGTTTTCAACATTCATTTTTATAACAATTTGAGTCCCATTTTTTCCTCCCTCTCTTTTCCCCCCTCCCCAAGACATCAAGAAATCTGATAGATTATAGATATAATTATTAAACATGTCTCCATGTTACTCATACTATAAAACAAAATCAGAACAAAAGGGAAAAATCCTTAGAAAGAAAAAACAAAATAAAGTGAAAGTAGTAAGCTTCAAATTTGCATTCAGACCCTATAGTTTTTTCCCTGGATGTGAATATCATTTTCCAACTAATTCTTTTGGAATAATTAATTGATTTATTAATTACCTACAAGTGTCAGGTGTTGTCCTAGGTGCTGAGGATTTAGATGAAATGATTGAAACAATTCTAACGGTAAAAAGTTAAAAGTATTAAAGTATATAATAGAAAGATTTGCTACATTGGAATTAGCCAGCCAGTGTCTATGGGAACTGTTGCCTATAATGATCTTGGGTAAGTCATTTGTCATCAGAGTATCAATTTCCTATAAAAATGAAGTGGTTTCCAAAGGGAGGAGAGAAAGAAGAAATGGATCCAAATGTATAAAAATATTTAAAACAGTTCTTTATGTAATGGCAAAGAAAAGGGAGCATTCTGGAGAATACTTAATTTGTGAGATTTAGATGCAGTAAAATTTTGTTGTAAGAAATGATGAAGGGTTGTGCAATTGTCAACTTTGATAGGCTCAGCTCTTCTCAGGAATACAATAATTCAAGACAATTCCAAAAGAATTAGTTGGAAAATGCTATTCACATCCAAGGAAAGAACTATAGGGTCTGAATGCAAATTTGAAGCTTACTACTTTCACTTTATTTTGTTTTTTCTTTCTCATGATTTTTCCCTTTTGTTCTGATTTTGTTTTATAGTATGATTAACATGGAGACATGTTTAATAATTACATCTATAATCTATCAGATTTCTTGATGTCTTGAGGAGGGGGGAAAAGAGAGGGAGGAAAAAAATGGGACTCAAATTGTTATAAAAATGAATGTTGAAAACGATCTTTACATGTAATTTTAAAAATAAAATACTATTAAATGGGGGAAAGAAATGATAAAGAAGATGGTTTCAGAGAAACCTGGGAAGACTTGTATGAATTGATAAAAGTGAAATAAAACCGGGAGATCAATTTTTTAAAAGTTTAAAGAAAGCAAATGAGGGGACTTGATTAGATGGCTATGACTACAATCAGTTGGGTACCCCAAACACAAACCCATGTCTTGGGCCTAATTAGACATCTCTTAATCAGGACATTGAATATCTCTAGGTCTCAGTTTCCTCTTTTGCTAAATAATGGGCTTGGAGTGGATTATAAACAATGGGCTTTCCTCAAGCCAGAAGCAGGGAAAGTTCTTTAAAAAGGTTTATTAAATAACTAAATTCCAATTTACTGCATCAACAAGCATTTATAAATGTTACTTTGTGCCAGCCATTGTACCATATGGTGGGAATACAAAATACAGATAAAACGGAAGACCTGCCCTCAAGGAGCTTACATTCTAATGAGAAAGGCAATATATAAAGTGGAGGGCAAAAGCATGGGTAGAGGTGGAGGAAAGGTACATGCATGAGAACATCGCAAAATTTAAATAGTCAGAAGCAGATCTAGCAGAGGAAAAAAAAAAAAGGATGGCTCTTCAGGCCCTTTTTCAAAATGGAGGATCCAGGAAGAACTCATCAATGGGAAAAAAGGGCTGAAGAATATTTTAGGATGAAAGAAAGGATTTTCCAGAATAAAGAGGCAACTGAAAGAATTTCCAGAGAGAGAAGGCAACTGAAACAGGGTGATAAATCCTAGAGAGACAAAATCAGAGGCATGAGAAGAAAGAAGGATGCTCCTTCCTCAAAATGGAGTTCTGGGATGAGCTCAAAAAAGGGAAAGGAGAGAGAGGTGGAGAAATATTCCCGAATGGGGAGACCATAGGTGCTAAGGTAAGCTCCAAAGCAAATCCTATACCCTTATGTAAGCCAGTGCATTTAAGCAGAGAGTATTTGTTTCGCCTAGACGTAGTCAGTTGACTTATGGACAGATAATGAGGCTGGTTGGAGTGCAGTGGTCCAGAGCAATGCATCAGTGAGTCTGAGGAGGAAAAAGTCAAAACTGCTTCTCCCACTGATCTCCTACTGAATGCTGATTATCAACTTCTACATAGCTAAAAGGTCGTCCCATTTTTACCCACATATAGTGCTATGGACAATTTGTCCTGTGATTTTCAAGTCACTTGTTGCCAATTTAATCTTTTTATTGTAGGATGAGTAAAATAGGTTAATGTCTTTTTAGGCTTGATTTCTTTCCTAGCCCATTTCTGTTTCTCTACTTTTTCCCCTCCCCACTAGTGATGAAATGGAGAGCATAGGTTTCTGCTCTTTTATGCCCCTACATCTGGGATGTATTGTTGAATACTGCTGGAGTTGTCCAAAAACTTGTCACTAGATTTTTGTTTATTCAAAAGTTGAAGTGAAGTTAAATCCCTTAAATTTGTAATGTCAGTTTGATGCCTGTGTTAATCTTCCATGAGATTTCAGGATCTGGGATTGTAGGGGTGGTTTCATTCATGCAAAAATCCATAAATGGATCTTGCCAAATGTTACCTTTTTTCTTTTTTTGCTACAGAGGTCAGGGTGAGCATGCAACCATCTTTACTGAGGAACTGTGCATTTTCTGTGTTTTTTTAAAATACACACACACACACATACACACACACACACACACACACACACACACACACACACACACACACACAGGAATTTGGAGCTTTTGCCGGCCAAATTTCCAGCATCTTGCTTTGAAATCTGGCTTTTTCATTATGTTGAAAATCAGTAACAACCCAATGGAGGAAGAAAGGGAGAACTGTTTTGCATTTGGAAATACCAACAAAACCACAATCCCACCCATCCTGGAAATTTATCACCAATGTATACTGAAGCCTTGTATATATAATGGAATGAAGGACTGAGCTGTTTTCTTTTGGATTTCAACATCATACACAACCATACACACTCCAACGACAGCAATTCTTCCATGACAGATGGGAATGCTTTTCAATGATATACTTGATTGTTAGAAACTCCTTTATGAGAGAGAAAAAAAATAAGAATTTTGTTGTTGTTCAGTCGTGTACGATGCTTCGTGACCCTGTTTGGGGTTTTCTTGGGCAAATATTCTGGAACAGTTGGCATTTCCTCCTCCAGTTCATTTTTACAGATAAGAAAAACCGACACAAACAGAATTATGGGACTTGCTTCAGGTCACACATCTAAAATGTGTCTGAGGAAGGATTTGAACTCAAGCCTTCTTGAGTCCAGTCTTAGCATTCTATCCATTGCCCAAGTTAGAGGGTAGAGATTACTCTCACTGTGGCACTTAAACAGAGCACTCTGCCATAACTCCAGGGGAGGATGTTAAATGTCTTAATGACTTCTTAGCCATGCAAGGACTAGCTCTCTGTTCTCTGAGATAGCTCCCTACATGAGAAAGCACATATGACTCTGGTTCCAGCAATTTCTCCACAATTCCTAAATGTACAAGCCAGGTAGGTTCTTAGCAATTCCATCTTCCACAGAATTAGGACCCAGCCTAATCACAAGAGTCCTGTGCCAGAAACAAGCTTTTATCCCTCTGTGATTGTTGCCTCCAACCCCAGGGCTGAGGAAACTCAAGCTTCCCCTAATGTTATCTCTTCCAAAAGGCAATTGCTTATTGATGTTTATTTTGTGACACTGCCTTTGGTCTCACTCTTACAATCTCCACTTAAACTGCTAGATTCAATAGCCAGGTGCTGTGAGGCAGTGGGGTTATTTTTTGTTTTTATTTGCTTAATAATAGTTTTCAACATTCATCCTTGCAAAACCTTGTGTTCCGAATTTTTCTCCCTTCCTTTCCTTCATCACCTTCTCTGAATAAAAAGTAATCCAACATATGTAAACATGTGCAATTCTACTTTACATATTTCCACATTTATCATGCTGCACAAGAAAAACCAGATCAAAAATGGAAAAATAAAAAAGAAAGAGAAAAAGCAAGCAAACAACAACAAAAATGCTGAAAATATTATATTGTGATCCATACTCAGTCCCCATCGTCCTTTCTCTGGATGCAGATGGTTCTCTCCATCACAAGTCTATTGGAATTGGTCTGGATCGCTTCATTGTTGAAAAGAGCCAAGTTCATCACAGATGATCATTACATAATATTATTGTTGCTGTGTGCAATGTTCTCTTGGTTCTACTCACTTCACTGATGCTAAATCAGTTCATGTAAGTCTCTCTAGACCTGTCAGAAATCATCCTGATGATTATTTTTTATATAACAATAATAATATAGAACAATAACTTTCCTATGCCATAACTTATTCACCCATTTCCCAACTGATGGACATCCAGTTTCCAGTTCCTTGCCACTACAAAAAGGGCTGCTACAAACATTTTTGCACATGTGGGTCCTTTCCCCTTTGTATGATCTCTTTGGGATTCAGACCCAGCAGAAACACTGCTGGATATGCATAGCTTGATAGCCATTTGGGAATAGTTCAAAATTGTTCTCCAGAAAGGTTGGATCAGTTCACAACTCCACCAACAATGTATTAGTGTCCCAGTTTTTCCACATCCCCTCCAATATTTATCATGATCTTTTCTTGTCATCTTAGCCTCTGAGAGGTGTCTTTAATTCAGTTGTCTTAATTTGCATTCTTCTAATTTAGGGTATTTTTTCATGTCAAAATAGTTTTTAATTTCTTCATTTGAAAATTATTTCTTCATATCCTTTAATCATTTATCAGCTATAGAATGGCTTGTATTCTTATAAATCTGAGTCAATTCTCTATATATTTTAGAATTGAGGCTTTTATCAGAACCCTTGAATGTAAATTTTTCCCAGTTTTCTGCTTCTCTTCTAATCTTGACTGCATTGGTTTTGTTTGTACAAAGCCTTTTCATTTATTATCCATTTTGAATTTCATGATGTTCTCTAGTTCTTCTTCAGCTATAAATTCCTTCCTTCTTCACAGATCTGAGGGATAGACTATCCCATATTCTCCTAATTTGCTTATAGTATCACCCTTTATGTCTAAGTCATAAATCCATTTCAATCTTTTCTTGGTATAAGGTATGGATCAGTGCCTAGTTTCTGCCATGCTATTTTTCAATTTTCCCAGAAATTTTTGTCAAATACTGAGTTCTAATACCAGAAATTGGAGTCTTTGGGTTTACTAGACACTAGATATTGTCACTGAATATTGTGATCCTAACCTATTCCATTGATTGCTTAGCCAGTACCAAATGGTTTTGATGACTGCTGCCTTATAATATAGTAGGGGTGATTTTTAATCTATTATTAATAAAACTCCAACTAGTGTGCTCTCCAACAATTACTAAACAAACATTTTATTAAACAAACTTTTAAGAAATTTTTTATTTACTGATATAGTAGAATAAGAAAACTTGTTACAAAAATTACTCTCAAAAAGTCTGGAATAGACTCTCCTCACCTATGCGAAATCCCTTGGGATAATATGCTGAAGCACAGGTAGTAAAGAGATAATTTACAGCTTCTGGTTTCTGAAAGTCTTCTTTTTTCATGGAGTTTCATGGAGTTCCTCCCTCTTCTTCTTTCTCTATCTCCATCTATCTCTCCCTGTCTTTCTTTCTCTCTCCCTCTCTCCCTCTTTCTATCTGCCTCCTTCCTTCCTTTCCTCCCTCTCTTTTCTTCCTTCCTTCCCACCTTCTTTCCTTCCTTCTCTCTTTCCTTGCTTCCTTCCTTCTTTCTCTCTTTCCTTTCTTTCCTTCCTTCCTTCCTTCCTTCCTTCCTTCCTTCCTTCCTTCCTTCCTTCCTTCCTTCCTTCCTTCCTTCCTTCCTTCCTTCCTCTCTCTCTCTCTCTCTCTCTCTCTCTCTCTCTCTCTCTCTCTCTCTGTCTCTCTGTCTCTCTCTCTCTCTCTCTCTCTCTCTCTCTCTCTCTCTCTCTCTCTCTCTCTCTCTCTCTCTCTCTCTCTCTCTCTCTCTCTCTCTCTCTCTCTCTCTCTCTCTCTCTCTCTCTCTCTCTCTCTCTCTCTCTCTCTCTCTCTCTCTCCTTCACACCTATCTACTTTTCTATCATCACTTATTATTCACTACCATGAGTCAAGTGCTGTGAGCTATGGTGCTGGGTGCTGAGAACATGGAGACAAAAATGAAAAATCTATGCCCCTCAAGAAGTTTACATTCAGATATTACAAATGTCTCAATAGAGAGATTTTGGGGCCAAAACCATTCAGCCACATTCCCTATATGAATATCCACTATTCTAATGACAAATGTTATAAGTCTGTAATTGTCAGATTTGGTTGAATAGTAAATGAGTTAAAAGTAGTTTGGGACAAATCTATGCTCTTTTCAGTGGAAATTTAAAAGCAGCTGGTAGGCTCAATTTTTTATTTTCCTATTGTTGATATTGTAGTTCATTTGTCTCATTTATTTCTGCTTCCTAGCAGTGCCATATAGGATATTACCAACCTCTTATGTCCTTCCCCCCTAACCCTCTGGGATATTCTTCCTGTGGTCTGATATTACGGGAATTTGCCAAGCCAGTTTGGCCCTGATTCCTAAAAGAAGAGAGAGAAAATATCAGTGATTTTCCCCCCAAAAAAAGGAAAAAAGAAGAAAAAGGGGATAAGGGGGAAAAGAGAGAAGGGGTGGGGGAAGGAAATATTATGAGAAAAATTATAGCTAATTTTTCTAGACTACCTAGCAGTAGCTCTGAACAGGATGTAGCAGCAGCAGAAGGGGGGGATTCGAGGAGCAAGAGTAGAAATAGTCTATGAATCTTTTAAAAGTACTAGTGATACTGAGATTAATAATACTTTCCGCATCAAGGAATACACCAGAGTGGAATGGTAAGGTTGGGGAGGAGGCGGCTACCATTTGGAATGAGGTCTTTTATCTTTGCCTTGATTGTGAAACGGATGAGTCAGCCCTTTGCTCCCCAAGGTTGAGGAATTCATAGCATGTGTTCCCATTGTCTGTTTCATTACTTTGTGTCCCAGACTTAATACCCATTTGAGGCCTAATAGCTGCAAAATTGCAGTAAATGTAGAATATGGTTTTAGACTGGATGGCTTAGGAGCTAGAGTTTCATTCTTATCCTCTATTTAAAGCTCGGGGAACAGCCAAACCTTCAAGTCTAAATATTCTTTTAATCCCCTCACAATTTCAGTCTGTTTCTGCTGAATTCTAGTCCTGATGTGACTTTTATTGATGTTTTAAGCCCACAGTTAGAAGCCCGTTTATTCTGCCTCTATCCCCAGATAATTTTGGGAATATAAGACATCTTCAGCCATCACCCCCCACACACACACAACTGAGAGACAAACTCCCAAGAGATGATTTGTTTCCAATGAGGCATCTAGAAATGGTGAACAGGGTAAGAGAAGGTGGTTTGTCATATAGCTGATTGATGGTATCAATAATTGAAATCTTTATTGTTCAGGAATTTTTCGCTCACGTCCAACTCTCCATGACCCCACTGGGGCTTTCCTTGGCAAAGATATTGAAGTAGTTTGCCATTTCCTCCTGCTGCTTATTTGACAGATAAGGAAACTGAGACTTGCCCAGTGACTTGAGTAAGTGTTGGAGATTGGACTCAGGCAGATGAGTTTCCCTGACTCCAGGTCTGACACTCTATCCCACCTGGCTGCCCAGTTGAAATGTATATTTTTATTTAATTAATTAAATAATTGTTACTGTTGAGACGGGATCTCCCTCTTTCACAAAGGCTGGAAGTTCACAGACGTTGTTGTTGTTCTTGACATTATTGTTCATTAGTGTTTGACTCTTCGGATCCTGGAGACGTCGTGCGTCAGGTTTTCTTGGCAAAAATACTGGAGGGGTTTTCCATTTCCTTCTCCATTGATTTACCCAGCGTCACACAGCTAATATCGTCTCCCTAACTCCAAACCGAGAACTCTTCCCACTAGGGCACCACTTGGCTGCCACTGTTGGTGAAAGTGGAAGTTTTGACCCATTTCATTTATGACCAGGAACAATGGAACACAGCAGACTTCCTGTTCCTCTTTACTTGGTTAACTGCAAAGTAAAGACTAGAAGAGCTGGATTGGGAGTCAAGAAGCCTGGACCTCCAGAGTCCTCATCTAACTCTGGACCAGACACAGAACATGTAGAGAAAACATGGGAAGGAAAGGGGCCAAATGGGCAGACTTTTCCTTGCAAGAAAGATTGTGTTATCAATAGGTCATTTATCAGTAAGTCATCATTGCTAAGCGTCATCCAGAAAGATCTGCAGATCTCTTCCTCCTTAGAACTGATGGCCCAGTGGATAAAGTGCTGGATGCAGGGCAAGCTATTTAAATCTCTCTCAGCCTCAGTTTCCCTATCTGTAAAAGTGGGGTGATAATAGCATCCATCTACTTCCCATAGTTGTTGTGAGGGCCAAATGAGGTAATATTTATAAAGTACTTTGCGGACCTTAAAGTGCTATGTAAATGGAAGCTATTAGCTCCTCCAAATGCATCTATGATTTTTAATGGGTTAATATCCATCAAGCATGAAGTGTAGGTCTCTATGGCCTCCATGACATGAAGGGTTGAGGTAATTATTTCCTTCTGTCCAAATGATGTAGCTAATTGTCTTTAACTTTCCTTATTATGTATCTGGCCACACAGACCCGGAGCCTTTTGCTGCAGGCTAAAGCTTAGAATTACTGTCCCTGCTTAGGGAAGCTTAGGACACAAATGGGAGACACATTTAAAACCTAGAAGAAGAATTTGTTTTTAATTTTAAGCATATATATGTAACAACAACAACAATAATAACTAGCATTTACAGAACACTTTAAGATCTCTGGGGCAGTAAGGCGGGACAGTGGTTAGGGAGCTGGGTCTGAAGTAAGAAAGATTCATCTTCCTGAGTTCAAACCCAGCCTCCGACATTTCCTAGCTGTGTGACCCTGGATAAGTCATTTAAACCTGGTTGTCTCAGTTTTCTCATCTGTAAAATGAGATGGAGAAGGAAATGGCAAAACTCCTGTATCTTTGTCATGAAAGTAACAAATGGGGTCACAGAGAGTTGGATAGAAATTTAAAATAACTGAACAATCACATATTAAGTACCTAGTAAATATCGCCTCATTGTTTTGTATTTATTTTAATAAAAAAGAAAGAAAGAATTATTAAACCCTACAAAAAATAAAAATAAATAAATATCTCATTTTGGTCCTCACAACAACTCAGGGAGGCATCTGCTATCATTTTAAGTTCTTCTAATAACAAAATGGAGACTCTTGCCCAATGGAGAAGTTTTTCATAATCAGTTGTGTCAAATCCTAAAAAGAAGGGGACCTTTTCAACTTGTGCTTGTGTTACACAAAGCTCCAAAGATGCTTTGGGTGCATCTTAGGTACGAGGGTGAGGGTGTTAACTTCAAGTCACATGCACAGAAGTAATGATTGACTGGCTTTCTGAAATCTAGATTAAATCCAATTCCTTAAGATGAAGAAATTTGAGCCCAGATTGGCCTAAGATTATGTAGTGAAGGATGAGAACCGGACCATCCAATTCCAGCCTAAATCATCTTTCTCATTATGCCATGTTGTGATAAGGTCAGGATTACTACAAAGTCATACCTCTGGGAAATTTTACCTCAAAATGTTGGGAGACCCCAGTGTAAAGCTTGCTGTGATATAGCAGGGCTGTTAAACTCAAATAGAAAGAGGGAAGGCTTGGCACTAATTCTTCCATAAGGATCCCTGCAGGCAGCATATTGACTTAGTTTGAGAATGTAATGTAATCTATGTTTTATTGTATTTTTATTTATTTTGTTAAATATTTCCCAATTATGTTTTAATTTGGTTCAGAAACACTTGGAAGTGTTGCTGGCTGTGTGTTTGACACCTCTGATGTGGATGAAAGTTTTATATAGGTGCACTTCCTTTTATTATAATTAGGCAGCAGATATATTGGGGGAGAGAAAATGGGAGATTGTGTACATTGAAGTGGTGTAAGCTCCAATATGTTTCCCATTGACTTACTTTAATTTTTGAATATGGTATTTGTAGGATCACAGGAATTGTAGCCACAAAAGTTGTGATAAATAAAACATTAAAATATAACCTTATTCTATAGATAAGTAGCCTGAGGCCCAAATATGTGGGTGATTTGTCCAAAGAAACTAGGAATAAAGCAAAGCCAGAATTCCTACTAAAACTAAAATTTGACCACAAGAAATAATAGCTCATAGAAGTCATCAGAATCATAACCTTAGGAAACATTTTAAGGAAATTTTAAAGAAAAATTATAATTTATGATAAAACATATATAAAATGATCCAAATTGATGTTAAATATGGTAGCTACTTCCCACGTGCTAGGGGGTGCTGCAGTAGACAGATTGCTGGTCCTAGAGCCAGAAAGATTCATATTGCTGAATTCAAATCCAGTCTCAGACTCTTCCTAGCCATGTGATCCTGGGCAAGTCCCTTAACCCTGTTTGCCTCCATTTCCCCATCTGTCAAATGAGCTGGAGAAGGAAATGTCAAACCAGTCCAATATTTTTGCCATGGAAACCCCACATGGAGTCATGAAAAGTCAGACATGGCTGAAAATGACTAAATAACATCAACAACACTGAAAAAGTAAGAGCAAAGGAATCTAAAAGTATAAGAATACTAGACTTATTTGTCAATTATTAAATTTTTTCTATCTTTTTTTTTTGCTCCAGGTGTTTTCTTATTAAACTAATTTGACAGAGAAGCAAGGCAATGGCAGTTTAAATTAGCTCCCTGGATAGAAGGGTAGGCTTGGAGTCCAGAAGAGCTGAATTCAAATCCCATATCAAAAACTTAAAATCTTGTGACTTGGTGACAAGTCAACCTCTCTCTGCCTCAGTTTTCTAATCTTTAAAATGGGGATGATAATAGAACCTACCTCTAAGAATTGTTGTGAAGATTAAATGAGATATTTGTAAAGCACTTCATAAACCTTCGATTGTTATATGAATGCCAGCTATTATTATTATTATTATTGTAGCACAGTGCCTGGTACATAGTAGGTGCTTAATAAATGTTGACCATTGATTAGTTGATCTTGGAAAATAAAAAAAAATCATACACTAAAGTAATAACTAATATATGTATTATATATTTCCTGCTAAATACAATTAGTCATCTACAAACATTTGTTAAGCTCTTAATATGTGTCAGGCACTTTGCGAAGCCCTGGAAATACAAAAAATAACATCAGGGCTGGGGCATTAGGAGGCCCTTCAACAGAAGATGGAATTTGAACTTAGTCTTGAAGGAAGTCAGGGAAGCTAAGTGATGGGGATGGAGCAGATAGAGCCTTCCAAACATGGGAGATAGCCATAAGGCCATTAGAGCAGGTGGAGCATCCAATGGGAGAGCCAGCAAAGAGATCCGTGTTGCTGGATTGTAGAACGTCTGAATGATGAGTAATATGTAAGGGGCCCCCAAAGTCAGGAAAGGGTCAGATTTTGAGCGGCTTGAAGAGTCAAAGAGAGGATTTTATTTAATAAATTTATTAAATAAAATTTAATCCTGGAGGTTATAGGGAGGTAGTGAAATGGCATTTTTGGAGCTATAGAAAAAGCTTATGGCCAATAAGTGGAGGATCTACTGCAATTGGGAGAGACAAGGTTGGGTGGCCAATTTGAAGGAGTCCAGCTAAGAGATGAGAATGATATGGGATGAGTAGAGCAAAGGGGATTTATACAAGAGAAGTCATAGGTAGGAGAAAAAGACAAAATTGGGCCATGGATTCAATATGTAGAAGGACTTCAAGTGAGGAATTAAGGATGACATTGGGATTGCTCTAGGAAATCCTTTTCTCTAGATCTGTTTATTCTACTGTTGAATGGGGTTGGAAGGGTGCTAAACTAATCCAGCTCAGAGGTCCTTCACAATTCTAGAACTCTTTATGGAATTAAAAAGCACATATTTAACCAATATCAGATTGCTTGCTGTCTTGGGGAGGCGGGAATATAAGGAAGGGAGAGAAAAAATTTAGAATGCAAAAAATTTGAAAACTATATATATATTTGAAAAAATAATATACTATTGGGAAGAGAAACCCTTTGATTATTTGATTGGTAATGTTTTGTCAGAGTTTTACCTAGGGGTCTGTATGTCCAAGGTAAGCAGAGGGATTTTAGGATACTCTCAAACATCATGGTTATTCTGTTGGGAAAGAAGCTAAAAAAAAATGCTCACCTGGGCTGTGTCTGCCTAGGGACAGAAAGTGCTTCAAGAGTTCTAGATTACCCTTTCTTTTAAAACTGGCCTTGTGATTTCATTAAAAATCAGCATTGTTTTTTTACTCTAAAATTTATAATAAAAAGATTTGCCTGAGTCAATGAGAGATTGTGACTTGCCAAGATCACATAGTCAAACAAAATTTGAACCTGTCTTTCTGATGATGGCTAATAATAGCTAGCATTTATAGGGTGCTTTAGGGTTTGCAAACTACTTTCCTTATATTACCTCATTTGATCCTCTCACTACCCTGGGAGGTAGGTGGTATTATTATTCTGATTTTTATAGATGAGGAACTAAGGCAAATAATGGTCAAGTGACTTGCCCAGAATTACCCAGCTACTAATGCTGGGTACCGATGCCAGATGTTTTATATTGCTTCACATTTTAATTAATTATTCTTACTAATTAGGTGATAAGAACAGTTGCTCTCTGCTGGGAGAAAACCTCCTGGCCTTACGTGAGCCACATCTCTTTTCTTGATTTTATTGTTGTTCAGTTATTTCGTTATATTCAATTCTCTGGGACCATAGATGGGGCTTTCTTGGGAAAGATACTCAAGTCGTTTACCATTACCTTCTCCAGCTCATTTGACAGATAAGGAAACTGAGGCAAATTTAAATTACTAGTCCAGGATCACACAGCTTCTAACTAGATTTTAACTCAGAATTTAACTCCAGGCCTAGAACTCCAGCCTTTTTGCTTTGCTACAATACCTTTAAGATTAAGACTGTCAACTTTACAATGGTAGGGAAAGGTTACCAAGGACTCTCTGTAATCTGATTATATGATCACTGGATTTAAATCCAGATAGGGCCCTATAGGTTTAGGCCTTAGAAATCACCTGATTCAGATACATTTATCATTTTTTTTACAATTTCTTCCTTTTTTAACCTCTCTAAGATGTCCAAGTTTTATATAGATATATAGATGGAGAGAGATTTGAAATTATGTCTCTTATAAAGGAGAAATGCAATGGGATCAGCTGTCTCAGAGTTACCACCCCAGATAAGAAGTCTTCATCAGTCTATAAAAGGCAAATTGAAATGAATGCATCTGTTATTTCCTATCTTAGCAAAGAATGGAGTTGTATGTTTTATATAAAAGAAGTATATGAGCTCCTTTAGTACCCATCTAAGATTGCCAGTAGGGCTGTATAGGGAGTGTCTTTTCCCATCTGCATATACACATGTAACACCTAGGGCTGGGGCATTTCTGGGCAGGAGGACCTTAGAATCAAAGGGATAATATGAAGATAATGAAACCATGCTCCACTCAATATTAGAGGCTTAAAGGTAATTTGGAGTGTTTCATTCCCATGGGGCCATTTGTTGACTTCTCTCTAATGACTGGTGGAGGCCATTGGACCAAGACAACAGGTGACAATCTGTGAGGAAGAAATAACCCAAAATATTACATTTGCTTTAAGTCTCTAACATTTTGCCATCCAATTCATGATCCCAATGAGCTTTAAACTAAGTGCTTCTTGTTCCTTGCTCTGAGGATCTTTATACATGCATAATACATACATATATACATGTGTGTATATATATATATACATATATATAGTATATAAATAAATATATACATAAATACACACAAGATATAGATATTGATTTATATTTTCTTGAGGAACAGTTAATAAGTGTTTATTAAATACCTATTATGTACCAGACACTGCTAAATGCTGAGAATACAAAAAATAAAAGGCATGGATTTAATGAGATCAAAACCTTGTTGGGTAAGACAAAAAGCAAACAAATATGTACAAACAAGTTATCTACAGGGCAAATTGTAAATAATTAACAGAGGTAAAGCATTAGGATTAAGAAGGATTAGAAAATGCTTTCCATAGAAGGTGAGATTTTAAGCAAGACGTGAAAGAAGCCTGGAGAGCCAAGAGGCAGAGAAGGAGAATGTCCATGCATGGCAGAACAGCCAGAGAAAATGTCCAGACTGAAAAGATGGAGTGTCTTATTCCTGAAGCAGAAAGGATGATGTCACTAGATGAAAGAATTTGTGGAGGAGAAGGTTGGAAGGGTGAAGACACCTAGGTTATGAAGGGTTTTGGACACTAAGCAAAAGATTTTATATTTGATCTTGAAAGTGATAGGGAACCACCGGGGTTTATCAAAGTAGGAGGGTAACCTGGTTGGATTAGGAAAATTATTTTGGTGACTAAATGGAGGATGGACTGAAGTCAGAAGAGACTGGGGTGGGGGCAGGCAGACCCCCCCCTCCAGAAGCTATTGCAATAGTCCAGAGTCAGAGGAGGGAAGGGGACATATTCAAGGGATGTTGCAAAGGTGAAATCCAGTCTTTAGTAGAGTATGTCCTGCATCTGCTATCTAGAAATCTTATTCTACTATCTATATGTTGCATATATACTATTTATCTGTTTATATGTGTAGATATATATATATATATATATGTACAATATAGATACATTAGGGAAAGAGAGAGAGAGAGAGAGAGAGAAAGAGAGATTTGTAACATGAAGAATCCTTCCCTTACCTATTATGTAAAACTAGAGGAAACATCTGGCCCATCTGTACCCCTACAAATGTACCATAATTCAGGAAATTATAATTCTCCGACTCTCAGTGTTATCAGACAGACATTGTAAACTTCCTTGGGTCACTGAGTTATTCTTTTCTTTCTCTCTCATTGAGTGTTTTCACTTATATCTGACTTTGTGCCACCATTTGGCTTTTTCTTGGCAAAGATACTGGGATTGTTTGCCATTTCCTTCTCCAGTTTATTTCACAGATGAGGAAACTGAGGCAAAATGAAGTGACTTGCCCAGGATCACACAGCTAGAAAGTGTCTGAGGACACATTTGAAATCTGGAAGATGAGCCTTCCTTATTCCAGGTCCAGAGCTTTCTCTGTACCACTAATTTAATTAAGACATTATTTATGGCAACAACAAAACTATAATAGGTAAACTACGCTGTGGTAGTGAAATATTCATCTAATGAGTAAATTAACTCTTCCATGGGAACTTAGTTTTCTGAAGAGGTCATTTCTAAGTGAGAATATAGTCCATTGAAATCAAAGTTGGAAAAAATATCTACGGCCATTTAGAATCTCTCCCCACTTTTTGGTCCTGATAATCCCTTATACAAATTGTTGTTGAAATGAGGGAGGGTTTTGGTTTGGGGTTAGGTTGTTGGTTTTTTTTTTTTTTTTTTTGGACCACCCTGGGCTGGATTCTATAAGATTTGATCCAGTCCAGTCTAAATAAGCCTTTAATACATATGTGTTCCTCACACAAAGACTGCTAGACCTAAATGCTCCTTTTCTTAATTCTGATTCAGTCTTGCTTGTTCTAGTCCCCTAGGGGGATAGTGAGATAACATATGGGTCCCAGATGATGGCAGAGAATCCTTGCTTCTGAGCTCCAGTTGTATGAGTCAATGCAAAGTCTAGGAGTAGCAGTTCTTCATAGACATGTCTAGAGCAACATCTGGGCAGTTAACTCAACCGGTGCTAAGGAAAACACAGCAGCCATAAGTGTCACTCATGACTACAGACCGCTTAAAGGGTCCTGAGCTCATCCTAGATGGAGTCCGGGTTTCTAAAGCTAAGTTCCTGCTTCCCCCATATTCCACTCCCCAAGGACTGGGTATTCCCAACCCAGAGACACTCACTAGTCACTGCCTTGAATTAAAATGTAGCTCTCTTCCAGCTGTTTGGATTCTGGATCATCTCTATTTCTTGGCCATCGCTTAAAAGAGGATGAACGGAAAAGGGGGAATGTGTCGATGAGAAACCAGTAGCAGCCACATCTGCTGCTCATTAGGTTCATTTGCATTCACTCAACTCTCTCTATAACCCCATTAGATTTAGGTTTCATGACCCCGTCGGGGGCATGGCCAGGGCCTGGTTTATTTTCTTCATCTAAGGCTCTCCCCCTCCTCATCTTGCTATAGGATTGCTTTCTCTTTACATCTATTTTTGATGGCGTCCACAACAATAGACTCATGTTTCCTCAGCATCTGCTGTGATAGAGCTTAATGCAGCCTTGCCCACGGGGACTTGGAAAGAACAACCAGCCTCTCAGGTCCTAGGCCAAATTCCTTCACCCAAGCAGAAACATCAGTTACACTTGCTTTTACAGTAGAGCTTCCTCCTGCTCCCCTGGAGCCCCCTCCTCCCCCCCACACCCTCCCCATCCTCCCCTTGCTTTCCCGTGGCACGGGTCTCCCATTTCATTCAGAATACAGGGTGCACTGTACTGCCGCTATTTGTTTTCCCCCCTGCCTGTGGGAATCAGAGGTTGGGGGGAGGACTTGATAAAAGCAAGCATTTTGCCATAAAAAGAACCGAAGAGGGCAATGGAAGGCCATCCGAACAATTCCCCAGGCTGTCTGTCTTTGAAAAGGGAAGCTCTGGCCAGGCCTACAGAACTCGCTGCCTCTGGAGTTTAGTTTATATTTTACTGTGTGCAGCACATCCTTGTGTATGAATTAAAGATTAAAGGCAACTTAACCTGCATTTTGCTATATATCTATATACAGGAGAGAGTATATGTACGTGTCTATAAATATATGTGATATCTTTATATATGGGTGTAGATGTAGGTGATATCTATATATGTTCCCTGCCAGCAAGAGCACCCAGAAAGTCCGCTTGGCTCCAGGTGACTGCCCACTGCTCCCTTTCACCCGCTCTTTGGTTCAGCCAGGTCTTGCCGTTCCTTACTGGAGGTGTTCAGTCTCCACTCACAGCCTATGATGCATCCTCCCAGAATCTCCAGCTTCTCTTAAGAGATTCTTTATCTCTTCATTGTTAGAGCCATCCCTTCTCCCAATGTCTGTTAGCCCCCACCCTTCCCCATTCAGGCAGCTAGGTGATACAATAGATACAGTGCTAGCAAATTAGTATCGAGTTTAATGGGCCATGTATCTCTCTGATAATGTTGTATGACACAAGTCAGGAGATACCCTAATGGTCTGGAGGAGTATCATAGTGTAATAAATGGCAAGAACATTGGTTGTGAAGTCAAAGAATCTGAATTCAAATCTCCCCTCTAAAATGGACTAATTTTTGTGAATTTGGGCAAGCTGGGCTTTACTTTCTTTTTTGTTGATTAATTTTATAATTATAACATTTTTTGACAGTACATATGCATGAGTGATTTTTTACAACATTATCCCTTGTACTCACTTCTGTTCCGATTTTTCCCCTCCTTCCCTCCACCCCCTTCCCCTAGATGGCAGGCAGTCTTATACATGTTACATATGTTATAGTATATCCTAGATACAATATATGTGGGCAGAACCGAATTTCTTGTTGCACAGGAAGAATTGGATTCAGAAGGTAAAAATACCCTGGGAAGAAAAACAAAAGTACAAACAGTTTACACTCATTTCTGGGCCTTCCTTTCACTGGTAGCATGGGGGATGGAGTTGGGCTAGATCCACTCTGGGATCCCTTCCATCCTTAAATCTTTGGTCCTATAAGCTAAACCCTCCCAATATGGACTGAAGAAGCTTATAGAGGCCATGAAAGGGCTTCAGCAGATCCCAGACAAGGAATTACATGATGGATTTGTGGGGAGGGGATGGTGGATGTCATCAGAGAAACCTAGGACTGGAAAAAGAGATAGACCCGTGACATATCAAAAAACTGTTAGCTAGCCTTTAAGCACCATGAATATTCATGAAATGTCAAGGGATTCAGAGGACAGTCCCCAGCACGGTGGCCTATGACAGATTTGCAAGCTGAAATGGACAGGAGATTCGTGTGATGGACAGGGATGGATAAGTAGCAATCTTCATCCTGGAGAGAGTCCCCACATTGTGGAGATTACAGATGCACAGGAAGGTTACAGCTTATCACTGGGGTCCAAAAAGCCAAATAAGTGAATTCTTGCCCTTGCATGAATTGGAAAGCTAAATGATCATGGGAATTTGGACCAGTACCATGCATCACTAGAAATGGACTCACCATAAAGAAAATGGTTAGGGCACTATCGGCCTGGTAGACAGAACCAAAAGGATGATGAGTTTGAAGTCAAAAAGGACCTAAGATCCATGACTGACTCTTTCATTTAAAACTTGGATGGTATTGGATAAAGTACTTCACCCCAGTAGGATTTGATTTCCTCATCTATAAAATGAAAAAAAAATTGTACTAGATAACTTCTAAGGTTCCTCTCTCCCATATAATTCAGTCTGGGATCTGAAGAGAAGCAAAAAAAAAAATACTGGGTCACCTTGACCACTTTCAAACTCTGAGTGAGTCTGCTTTCTCACTTGCAGGGAGAAGCTAGGAAAGCTTTGTCTCACTTGGGCTTTCAGCCCCAGGTATGCATTGGGCATCAGCCCTGAGTACTCCCTGGAAACCACGATCCTAAATGGAATTGTTTGTGTGGCACTTTCTAACTTCCCCTGGAGCCAAGAGAGAGAGAGATTTACATTTCTCTGTCAATGTGCAACAGGTCCCAGTCATTTCCTCTCCTTTCAAAAAGATTCCAAATGAACATAAATCTCACTCCAGCTCTGACAGCCCCCAGTCATCTGTTTACCAAAATAAACTTTAAGCATACATTGAAAAATAATTCCTAGTGAAATATGCATCCCTGTGGCATTCAAGCCTGGTATTTAATGCCTTTTTTATGGTTAATAATGCATCAAAAGCATTCCCAGTCTGAAGCTGTCATTACATCACATACATGATGTGCGAGGCCCATTTCAATGACTAAAAAACTTGGAGTCAGTTTTTATTTTTTAAAAATACTAATATATAATTACCGTGGCCTGTTTCCCGCATCTGTATTTCCTTTTAATAAGGCTGTGGCTTGATGAGATCAATCCATTATAAGTACCTACAGAGGTCCTTGGCTTATATAGATAAAGAGACAGACTATAAAAACAACTGCAAAATCCCCTCATTAGAACAGTGTTTGGGCTTGTAGAGCTCTCTGCTTTTTTATTTTATTTTATGCTATTTTATTTTAATAAAAATCAACCAAGATCATAGAAAGAAGCACAGCAAACCCTAGTCCCTAGTAGACTTGAAAAGAAGAAAATTATGATAAGATCACAGTTTCAATTTCAATAGTTGGGTCTTTAAAAAAACAACAGAAAGGGCCACTTTCTTTTTTCTTTTCCTTTCTTCTACTTTTTTTTTGTAAATTGAAAATTTTGCCTAAAATAAAGTAAATAAAATAAAATAAAGTAAAAGTGTATTGGGGGGTGGGATAAGGGGTTCTGCTTATATCTCTGATGAGTCAAAAACCTAGTACTATGAGCATCCATCTTTCCTAGTACTAACATCTATGAAGAATCTTTTTCACTCCATACCCATAATACTTCAAATTCTTTTTCTCCAGCAATCTTCACATGGATTAGCAGTTCCTTTGAACCTTAGTTCTCATTCTAGTTGCAGATTTATTAGCATTCAAATGAGACTTTCTTGCCATCCTAGACTCAGTGTTTCCGATGGGTTGAAATCTGCCCAGGACCTACCTAAACACACATTTCCGCCTACTAAATCTTTGATATTCTTTGAAGACTGCTATATGGGGCAAAATAGTCCAAGATTGAAAGGGAAAATGGATCCAGGGTCAGTTATAATCTTTCTCTGTCTCTGCCAATCTTTCTGTTTTTCTGTTTCTGCCAATCTCTCTATTTCTCTGTTTCCTTCTCTCTCCCTTCTTCCATCCTTTCATCTGTCCCTTCTTCCATTCCTCCCTCTATCTCATCTGAGAATGTAGCCAAAGATGTTCTAGAATTATGGCTTACTGATTATTGTTCATTTTTTCCTTCTTTGTTTTATGTTTTTCCTTTTAATCCTAAGAAACCTTTCCGAACCACAGAACAATGCTGAATTCATGTGCTCAGTTATGTTTGGGAGAAGCGGGGGAGGGGATCAGCTATTCCTAGTCTAGGGTCCATTTTTGTCCACAGTCAAGATAAGTGACATGAGCTCTAAGCATCATATCCCTCTGAGATGACATCTCTTTTCTTTTTTTTCCTTCCCCTTTGAGACATGATAATAGTTTTATTTGACTACTCCTGACAGACTATTTGTGAGACTAAACTCATGAAGGCTGGAGCTAGGAGCTAGATGCCTTTTTTTTTTCCTCCTAGGTCTCTTAAGTCCTGAATTTGTGGGCTTCCCAATGAGACTCGTGCACTTATAGTCCCATACAGGTTTTCTTGCATCCCTTCCTGTAAAGGAACATACAACACCAAAGCAAGGGGGGCGGTTTGCAATGCCCCTGGAGCTCATATGTTTTTGGCAGCTTTGCTGGTTTGACTTATTCACCATTCATCTTTTGCTGCCCCTACATCTTCAATCTCACTTTCCCGGCTCCCACCTCCCAACTGCTGACAGGTCTCACAATCTCAAAGTGAATGCTGCTGATCTTCCCCTTTCACCGTCAGCTTAAGAAGTTGCCATGTGCTTGTGTTCTCCTTTGGACCCGTTTCATTTTTCTCCTTCTTCCCTCCTGCTTAGTGCAGTCCCTTTCTTGGTAGCCCTTTTGTTTGGCTCCACGGTATTCTTAAAGTGTCAGACCAAATTTGTGTTTCCAGCACTTGTACCTTTTGCTTTTTGCTTTATTTTTTTTTAATTGCCAGTGGTCCTAGCGACTCTAATTCCCGTGGAAAATATAAATGCATCCACAGGAGAAGGCATATATTGAGGAATGGAGAGCCACACAAACAGAAGCCAGAATTTGTGCTTGTGTGTACAGACAGACACACTCTCAAACACACAAATGCATACCATAAAGCTGGCTAATGTTGATGCATCCAGGTCAAAAATGACAGGATATTGTGGGGGACCAGTCACTTAATGAACCCCTGCGGGACCAGACTTGGTTACTAACAATTTCTCTCCAACTCATCAGGCAAGAGAATCACAGCCCTCGATGTTTCACTCCATCACGTCTCCACATTGCCCCTTCTCTCTGCGCCACACAAATAAACCAATTACGGGAAAGGATATAAATTGGAACCCTTTTCTGAAAATGTTCCTTCAACCTTTTCTCTCCCTCCCTTACACAGCTCCAATCAGCCGACTCACCAGACCCCCTACACACACACCATTCTCACAGACTTCCTGCTAAAATGTCTTGTCCCATCATCACTTCTACAGCCCATCCCACTCAATCATCATTTCAGAATTCAAGATTGTGGTCTCTTTTTTTGTATTTTTAAAAATTAACACTATTTTTTTTTTGGTAAAACAAACTGAGAGGGGGAAAAATTCATTCCTATCCCATTATTGAGTTTTTCCAGCTGAGTCATGCTCAGACAATTGTTTTGAAACATAGCTTATTATACATAATTATAGCCCTATTTACCTTGACAGATCATGCACTGGACTAGAGTCAGGAAGACTTGATTTCACGAAAGGCCTCAGATACCTGGGCAAGTCACTCAGCTTTGTTTGCCTCCATTTCCTTATATATATGAAATGGTGGTAACAAAAATGGAAATAAAACTAGCAAATAGTAGCACCTACTTCTCGGTTGTTATGAAGATCAATGAGATAATATCTGTAAAGCTCTTAAAACAGGGCCTGGCACAGTAGGTGCTTAATAAATGCTTAATAAAATAAGCACAGAAGTAGTTTAATAAATGCTAATTGATTGACTGATAACAGGTCTCTGTTGTAAGCATATAGGAGTAAATATTCAAATGGATCTAGGATCTCTTTCATATGTATTGTCCCTCCAAAAACATATTTACAACCCATCCTATTTGACTTTTGCCCAAGATCTTCCATAAATCAGTCATAAGTGGTCCACCAGACCTACTAGGAGCTTTTTTTACTTTCTCTTCATATTTCAAGGATGCCCATCTGTTCTCACTCTGTGACTGGTCCATATTCTTTTTTGATCATGTATATCTCTGATGATGTCTTTTACTCCTTTGTTGTAGGATGTCTATTAGCTATGGAGCATTACAGTCTCCAAAGAATTAAGAGTTAATATCACTGAAAGGACAATGGAAAAGTACCTGGTGAATATAAGCAGACCACAACATATAACATACCTTAGGAAAGTATGTCAACAGAGAAATGTATGTGTACTCACATATGTACAAAATTTAAATATTTGAAAATGAGAACAGAGATCACTTAGCTAATCCAAATAGGCCTTTTTGAAAATGAAGGAAACTATGCTCTAGAGAATTGTTTAATTAAAATACATGAATGACAAACCAAGGATTAGAATCCTTGTCTTCTGACTTCAGGTCCCCTCTTCTTTCTAGTCATTCATATTGCTTTATCAGGTTGTCTGCCTTAAGATACAAATGAAAATAAACATATTTGTAGCAAGATTTAAAGAACATAAGTTAATGAATCAATCTTGTTAATTATCCAACAATCTGTGACGTGATTCATCCCTTTATTAAGTCTTTTCATCCCAAACTGTAGGATAATGCAAGCACACATTTGTTTATTGCTTCATTTTTTAATAAAATTTCAGTATATCTTATCAATAAGCTCAGAGCACTCATCAGTTTATTAAATATTTATTTATTTATTACCCTGGAAAAGATCCTTTTTTTAAAATAATAGTTAATCATATCTATCTACATATTATAAAATCCCTTAATCTCTAGGATTAAACAAATATTAAAGTTATTGAATATTCAATTTAACAATAAAATTAATAACAAAACAAAGACAGATGATTGTTTACAATATTTCATTTTTAAGAATGATCACACATTCTCATGGTAATAGCAGAAGACTTAATTTCTGAAAATACAGTTTCATGCTACATTCAGTATAACAAAGTCTCTTCACAAGAATTATCTTCATGCTCTTCCCTAGATAAAAGTTAAAACAGTAACATTAAGAAAAACTCTCCTCTTCTTTCTCTCCAGGAATGACAAGAAAACATCTTTAGAGTCTCTCAAGCCATCATTCTCAAATTGCCATTTTCACAGCATTCCATTTGGCTCTTAAAATTATAGCATCAGTAACTGTAGCCTCTGTAGCAAAAACTTTTGGGGAAAAAATAGGTAATACAGATGGCATGGTAGATGCAAATAATTTAAGTTATTCTCAATACTTTCAAGCCCATAGCATATCATCTAGACACAGTGATTGTGCTTAATAAAGCAGTCAAATCTTTTTCTGGAGGTTTGATGCTGGCATCCCATTTAGCCCAGAAAATCAGCAGGATTCTGCTAATTACCTAGGTAGAAGAACCACAAGTGCAGAAGACAAATCATAGGCAGTAGAAGGAAAGGGGACACAGCTTTTAGGGAATCTATTTATTAAGTGAAATTGTCTTTACTCATACTGCCTTGTAATGTATATCCAAATGCCTTACTTTGGAGATTATGATGGAATACGAAGGAACATATACCCATGATCATTTTTACTTTGTATAGCAAGACAGCTGAGTGGTAATGCAATGGAAGGCTAGAGAAGAGTTCTAAAAGCCTAAAAGAGCTAAGTTTATGTATCAGAACACATATTGCCTGTACAAGGCTGGTAAAATCATCCAACCTCTCAGGGCTCAGGAAAACTTCAAGATTTATGGGTTCCAGGGAAGGTCCCAACCTGCATTGGTAATGGAATTACTCCATATGAGGGTTCCTTGTCCCAAGGAAATCACACTTCTAGTCCATATCCCCATAAGTACGAGGAAATGTTGAAGATTGGATGCTTTTGGGTTTTTGACACTCTGGGTTTTTTAGGTCTGATTTTCAAACCAAATACCGATGTGTTCCATTAGCCAGATTGTGACCTGAGGCAATGGGAGAAAGGGAACAGTAGGCACTCAAAATGACAGAGAGCTTTCATTTGTGAATGCTGTGGGAGGAGGATGGAAATGGACCTATTTTCTGGGGCCAGGGCAATTTTGCAAACACTGCCCTGTATACAGACTGGCTTGGAATGGGTCCTGCCATTCCCCGGGAATGAAGGGTGATTGATGTCCCCTCATTACACCATTGTAGGAGATTATATTATGTAAAACTCCGAGGAGGACAATTTCTGATTCTCTCCATACGTTCCAAACTGGAAGAGGTTGGGATGAAAAGTAAGAGATGGATCTGACCCAGAATGATACCGAGGTGATACGGACTCATTTCTGGGTAGTTATGATAGCCAGAGATGAGAAGGCTTAGTTTCTGTAGAGGTTGATATTCCCATTGGGGAAGAATGTAAGGTGATAAATGGCTTTTGTGGTAATTAAACAGTAAAGGAAAGATGAGGCTCCAATGCTGTAATTTTTTTTGTATAAGATCAACAAATATATATATATATATATATATATATATATATATATATATATATATATATATATATGTGTGTGTGTGTGTGTGTGTGTGTGTATGTATATGTGTATAAATGTATGTATATATATATATATGTGTGTGTATGTATGTATATGTGTATAAATGTATGTATATATATATATATATGTGTGTGTATATATATGTATATTATAGAAAACCATTGTTAATCCAATCAAAGGACTTTTCCTCTAATCTAGGATATACGTAATTATTTACTATTTAATTTTACTAGTGAACGATCTTTAGCATCAGTTTTCAAAGTGTGGTCTAGATATCCTCGGCTACTCAGAGGATCCCAAAGCTATTTTAGGGGGTCCACAAGGTCAAAATTATTTTCATAATAATAAGATTTTTAATATGGTGAATATTATGACAAAAACTGTTTAAAGGGGATTCTCAATAAATTTAAGGGTCTTGAGACCTATATGTTTAAGAGTTACTATTTCATAGAAAAATCTATATGAATAGGATTTTGCAGACTGTTATTTTTGTAGGGACCAAGCGTCTCACATTTATGAGAAATAGAGTTTTTGTCCTGGTCTCTTATTTGCTTAGAGAAGTAAAGAGATTTGTTCTAGATCACAAAGATAATAAATTCTAGTACCTGGACTCATCTCAGAACTTCAGGCTCCCAGAACATAATTCTTTCCATCACTGTACCACTATGGCTAGTCCAGACTTTTTAAAGTTGAGACTCATGAATTCCACAATAACTTTGTGAACAAATTTCAAAAGGTCCATGAACTTGGATAGGAAAAAATATTGAAATATATTATCTTAAATATTAAATCATTTTAAATCAATTGTTTTAAAATTTTATTCTGAAATCAATTGACCAATCAGTAAACATTAAGTTAGCACCTACTATGTGCCAAGCACTATACTAAGTACTGGAAAAAAAGTTTCATCCACACTAGCAGGCTGACAAATGTCTAGGAGACACAAAAATGTCAGGATCCTCTGCCTCGGGAAATCTAAATTTTTGTCTTGACTCTCTCACTAGCCAGATGCATTGAATAGACTTACTTAGCCTCTTTAGATCTCTTTCTTCATCTATAAAATCTAAATCTC
Organism: Sminthopsis crassicaudata; assembly: GCF_048593235.1. NCBI lineage: Eukaryota > Metazoa > Chordata > Mammalia > Dasyuromorphia > Dasyuridae > Sminthopsis > Sminthopsis crassicaudata. Next base: position 45,279,644 of record NC_133618.1, on the reverse strand, counting down.
AAGCCTAGACTAGATGATCTTATAGCACTTTAGAATGTGGAGACTGGAAGTAACTTTGATGTGTATTTAGGCCAATACCTTCTTTGTTGTTTCTGAATGGACATCATCAAGAAACATAAATGTTTCAATATACAAAGAAAAAAAGAAGAATTCTATATGAAATTGTATATTTGTTAGTTTGGGTTTTTTTAAGTGCATACTGAACTTAACAAAAGAGAAACAAAATTTCCTTGGTTTTTATCCTTTCTTTATTTTATTTAATATTTTAGTGATGTTCTTTTCTTTCTTCTTTTTAAAATTACTAGTCATTTCCCAAGCCAGTAGAAATGCCTAATTTTAACATTAACCAAATATGATCCATGTTTGAAAATATAGGTTGGTCATTTTCATTGGTCTTTTGGAGTCATAGTTGTCACTGCTTTGGTTAGATCTGGAAAGTCCATCTTAGTTGTTCTTTACAATATTAAAGTCACTGTGTAATTGTGTTCCTTGGCCCCTTTATTTCCTAGAGACAAGGGGGGTAAGATGATTTATAGCATATTTAATTATATCTTCAATTGCTGCTATTATATTGTTTCAGTCACACCTGATTCTCCCTGACCCCATTTGGAATTTGCTTGGCAGAGACATGGGAATGGTTTACCATTTCCTGCTCCAGCTCATTTTACAGATGAGAACACTGAGGCAAACAAGGATAAATGCCTTGCCCAGTAACCCATACTTATAAGTATTTGAGGGTGGATTTAAGCTCAGCTTCTCCTGACTCCAGATCTGGTACTCTATCCATGTGCCTCCTAGATACCCCATGATTATCTCAATGCATTTGGGAAATTTGTCTGTATTGTAAATACTTTTGTAAAGGGAAGAGTACTTTCATAAAGTCAATAACCACTTTCTAATTTATCTGTTTTCTGTTTTCTAAATCCAAATTATCCATATATTGGGTTTTCTTCAGTGTGGATTTCCATAATAGATTCCTACTAGAACCAAGAACTCAAATAACTATAACTATGAATATTATCATTATTTACAAATATGTTATATAATTATTTTGTCATCTATAGTGATCTATAATCTATAGTAAAACAATAATGCCATGAATTAATTCTTTGATGGATAGGATGCCATCATTGATGGAAAGGTGATGAAGGCGCTTGCTATGTAGCATGTTAGAGTATGTACATACACGTGTTTATGATTCTAGGTTTGTGCATATATGTACGTCCTCACCCCCCACATCTTTACGCTGACTCTCTCTCCCTTTCTCTGTGCACTATTGATAACCCTGTTATCCTCAGTGATATTCAGACAGCCGTATCCTCTAAAAATCATAATTAGGTCAACGCTGGAGTTACACATTGCTTGGGCACTGGAGCCTCCCATACAAACCGGCACTCAATTCCTGTTGGAGTCAGCATAAGGAAGCCATTGCCCACTCAAGCGTGCAGAGAGACAGGCTGAACGCTCTAGTGCATTCCAGCATGTCAATACCCCTGAATAAACTAATCAACCCATTTGCACCTTTATGAAAATGCATTTCAGAGTCAATGAAATCAATGTGGTGGAGGTAATTCGGGGGAAAGTTGGGTGTGAGAGGTGGAAGGGAGAAGAGAGAAAAGGAAGAGTTATAAATAACACACCAGTCAAAGGATGCTCATAGCAAGACCATAAATATGGCCTCTCCTTTTTCTTTTCCATCTTCAACTGAAAAGGAAGTGACTGGGAAAAAACATTCCAATCAACTAAGAAAAATGGATCTTTGTTTTCTTGGTTATTCCCCTACTTCGTTCTGGTGAAGTCAGATGGCCTTCCCAAATTGGGTCCGTGCGTTCTGTGCCCAAGGAAAGATTTGAAAATTGGAACCTCTGTGAGATGCTCCCCAGTGCAGGCTTTGAGCCTTGATGATAACGGATACCATTGCCTTACCAAAAATCAATACTGATGTGCCACAGAAAACAGGATTTTTGACCATACATATAAATGTGAATATAATACATGTATAATATAAATTATATATATTTATACTTATTTATATATTTATATTCATACACAATATTATATGTATAATTTCCCCCTTGTTGCCTCCTTGCCTCCTTGTGATCTAGAGAGAAAACCAATTAAGAGGTTACTAAAAGACTTCAAATAAACTGTTTTAAAGCATGGATTAATAAAGCAACAATGAGAAGGGAAAGGCAAGGAGATGGATTTAACAAGACTTGGCAATTGCATTGAATACTAGATTGAAGAGGTAGGACAAAGGAGAAGTCGTGGGAAGTTTGGGAAGCATCTAATCTATGTAACTGGAAAGCTTTTAGCCTAAGTTAAGGAAGAAAAAAAATGCCCTTATTTTTAGGGAAATTGGGAAATCAAGAAAATTATGTAATCTGGAAAGGGTAGAGGAGGTTAAGGCTCAGTGTTGATGGGGCATCCGGGCAGAAACACTCAACAAAACATTGGAAATATGGGGCTATTACTCAGAAGAGAACTTAGGGCTAGAAATAATTAATTCTTTAGGCAATTAACTCTTTGAGAGCTAAGAATGAGGTTTTTGTTGTTGTTGTTCTTACCTTTCTTTGTATCACCAGTATTTAGAACAGTACCCTGCATATAGTAGGTAGTTAATAAATGCTTGTTGACTTGATCTGGAAGTCATAGAATTGTAAAGGAATATAGTTTATTGGGGGAAAGTATAAAGAGCAAGGAAAAGAGGGAGAAAGACAATCATAAGATAACATATTTGGAGGACAGAAGACAAGAGAAATTAATAAGAATATTTCACAATCTGAGAAGTTACTGTTATTTTAGGTAGAATATTCTGCAAACCATGAACCAGGAAGTCCTGGGTTTGAATCCCAACTTGGACAATGGCTGCTAAATTGCTTAATCTTTCCAGACCTTTGTTACCTTATCCAAGAAATGATGAATTTAAAGATTTTAAGATTCCTTCTTGCTCTAAATATATGATTTTTTTGGATATAGCAACACTTTTTTGTCTCATTTCCCACTTAAATAATGGAAAGAGAAATATGTGATGAGGAGAACCAGAATTCTATTCCTGCTTTAATGCTTTTTTCAATTTCCTCATCTGTAAAATGGGGATAATTATAGGGCCTACCTCATAGGGATAGAGGGAGGAACAAATGAAATAATATATGAAGGACAATTTGAAAACTTCCAGGCCCTATATAAGGGGCAGCTAAAGGGTATAGTAAATATTATGCTGGACTTGGAATCAAAAGAAGACTCATCTTTATGAGTTCAAATCAGGCTCAGACACTTATTGTTGTGTGATCTCATGCAAATCACTCCACTCTCTTTGTTTTAGTTTCCTCATCTATAAAATGAGCCAGAGAGGAGTGATGGACCTCTCCAATATTTCTGCCAGGAAAACTCCAAGTAGGATCACGTCTTGGACATGAGTGGAAAATGACTAAAAAACTACCAAAAGTTCTATATAAATGTTAGTTATTATCACTCCCTTTCAGGTGCTATATACTTTTCTACTTCTGTCTTCACTTACTCTAGCTGGACACCTGGAATTCTCCTGTAACTCTCCAAAATCATTATCTCCACCTGTTATAGGAAACTACTATTCTTTAAAATATTCCTCATCTGTCACCCCCATTGATGGGTTCCTTTCTCAGAACTCTGAGAGTACATTGTAGTTCTCTTCTATACTGGCATTCTATTTTACACTATGAACTATATGAACATCTTAGCTTGCTTGTTAGATTATAAGCTCCTTGAGGTCAGGGGCCATGTTTTAATCATCTTCGCGCCTCCTTTAGCATCTAATCCAATGCTTTGCACCTAACATGGCC